>NW_027397124.1:4773887-4806173 GCF_003265705.2 Callorhinus ursinus | reverse complement strand
GGGGATGGGTTAGCCTGGTGATGGGTATTAAAGAGGGCACGTTCTGCATGGAGCACTGGGTGTTATGAACAAACAATGAATCATGGAACACTACACCAAAACAAATGATGTAATATATGGTGATTAACATAACAATAAAAAATTAAAAAAAAAAGAAAAATGGGATTATCAACTCTCTCTCCAAGAATGCAGAGACATCAAAGATGCACAAGGCTGAGAAGGCCAGTTTTTGGTAATCCTGAGGTCACCTTCAAGAGAAGTTTCCAGAAAGCCGTAAGGAAAGTGGATTAAAAAGACACAGGCAGTAAGCAGGCGGTGGGGGGGTAGGGGGGTAGGAGCAGCAAGTATACAGACTGAGTTTCTAAACTGCAGAGTTGAGGGAAGAAGAGAGAGAGAAACAAGATACCTTGTGGAGATGGTTTTTGTCGGTTAGCTTGTATGTTGAGCGTGAGGGATAGGAATCACTGAGAGGGGCAAGCGACGGTGCAAAGGTGGAGGTGGGACATTCCCAAGTGGCTTCAAGAGGAGAGGGGCAGCATTTAACCTTGGGCGAGACACTGCCTCTTTTGACCTGCAGTGAGGAAGATGAGAATGGAGACTCAGCTATTTTTTGAGGAGGAGAGGAAGAAGTTCATTGTAATTTGAGTTTCCCCCCAGACAGACCCAAAGACAAGGATCCGGGTGCAAGTAGTGTATTTGAGCGTGTGGTTGAGCAGATCACTGTGGGTAACAGAGGCTCAGTTCTGCTGGGGACACATAAGAGGCTGTAAACTCTGCCTGAGAACTGTTTCCCCTAGGGGCGAGGAAGGTGGGGTATTGATCCATGTATTGTGGTTGAGGGGTGGTTCTGGGTTTAATTCTGAGAAAAAGCTCTTGGAGAAGCTCAGTTATAGAGGAATTTGTCTGTAAGGGACCTCAAGGGGTGATGGTGGTGGTGGTGGTGGTGGTGGTGGTGGTGGTGTGTGTGTGTGCGTGTGTGTGTGAGTGTGATATGGGTGGGCACTTTCAGTGTTGGCTAGAGGCTATGGAGGCTCTTTGAGTCAGGGAGAGGGAATTCGAGAGCCTGGCACTTTGGCACATTTCTGGGGGAGGGGAGGGCGCGCGTAGAGGCTCAGCACAGATCGGGCACCATGGGAACGAGCTGGGCTCATCTGTGGACATGGTCCCTTCGTGCCCAAAGAACAAATCTGAAAATGTACCAGGTGGTGAGGAGAAGGGAGAGAGAAATGGGGAAAACAGGGAGGTTCTCATTTAGGATCAGATTTTATTTCTGCTTCATGGGACTTGGGGAAAAAAATGGGGATTAAGGGAAGATTTTTTTTTTTACTTTGTTTTTTGAGAGCAGTTTTAAGTTCACAGCAAGATTGAGAAGAAGGTACAGAGATTTCCCATGTATCTCCTATCCCTACACACGCATGGCCTCCCCCAGTATCAACATCACTTGCCAGAATGATGAACCTGCATTGACACATCATATTCACCCACAGTCCATAGTCTACCTCAGGGTTCACACTTGGTGTTGTACATTCTATGGGTTGAACAAACACAAAATGACATGTATTTTTCATTGTAATATCCCACAGGGTATTTTCACTACCCTAAAAATCCTCTGTGCTCCACCGATTCATTCCTCTCCCTACTCCCTAACGCCTGGTGACCACTGAACTTTTTACTGTCTCCGTAATTTTTTCTTTCCTTTTTAAAAAGATTTTATTTATTTGTCAGAGAGAGGGAGCACAAGCAGGGGGAGCGGGAGAGGGAGAAGCAGGCTCCCCGCTGAGCAGGGAGCCCGATGCAGGGCTCGATCCCAGGACCCTGGGACCATGACCTCAGCCGAAGGCAGACGCTTAACAACTGAGCCACCCAGGCATCCCAAGTCTCCATAATTTGTTCATCTCCAGGATTGTCATGAGGTTGGAATCATACAGTATGTAGCCTCTTAGGATTGACTTCTCTCACTTAGTAATATGCATTTAAGGTTCCTGAGGGGGAGATTTTGTTTTTTTTCTGAAATTACAAATAGATGATTCTGAGAAAAGTTAGGATCCACAATTCTATAGTTTCTGGAAAATGAAAACCGAAATGTGTGGCCTTGCGTGTTTTCCCTGTGAGACCTGGCCGGCAGGAGACCAAACAGCACGCCAAGCCCCGCAGTCTATGGTTTGCTTCTAACTGTTCAAGCGGCGCTCCCTGCCGATCACATCAATAAAACCTTCGAAACACTGGGTGATTCATACCAGCCCATGGGGATCTGCAGGATGATAAGCCCAACTGTTGCTCGGAGAAAGGCCCCTGGTGAGTGGAAAGAGGCCAGCTTGAAGCTTCAGCTCCACAGACAGCCACTGCCTGAGCAGCCTCTGCCCGGGCTGGAGACACCTGGGAATACTTCTCCCGCTGCATCTTTGAGGCCACGGCCATGGAGGCCCGGCCCAGAATGGAAATGGCTTCTTCATCTCTGCTAATCACTTAGCTCCCCCCAGCGCTGGGACGATTGACCACCTGGTCGTATCCAAAGGCTTCCCTGAATACAGGCAGTTCCTATCTAGGACTGAGTTGAGGTACCCTAGCCGAAGTCCAGATGAAAAGACCAGAACTGCATTTGTTTCCTTTTACATCCTCTTTATGCAGACATACAATATTTAAGATGTGATACAAATGCAGCACATCTGTGAGCTTATCAAAGAAGGCCGGTTAATTTAACTCAGTTTCTTGTCTCAGAGGGAAAGCCTGCCTCCTTCGTTTTGTGATGTGCCCTGCCCTTCAAGGGGAATACAGAATGGATATCTTGTTTTCTCAGTCTGATGTTAAACTAATAATTGACTTTCATTTTTCCTGGATATTTTTTCTCCTTCTTTTCTTCATTTGCCCTTCTCAAATAGGGTTTTTAAAGAAAAATCTATGCTCCAGAGAGGAAGTGAAATGAATTTATGATCTTGGGTCTCAACCTTCCAGTATAGGTTTTGCCCCAGGTATGTGATAATTTTACCCCCAGAGATTGCAAATTTATCAATAAAAAGATGCAGTAGAACCCTTTCCTTGCACCAGGGTGAGGGGCCCAGGAGAGCAGTTGCCTCAGGTGTCAGCATCCTCGGGGAGGCTGCGAGGGACACAGGGCAGACATGAAGCTACAGGGCAAGGGGCATGTGCCCCCGATAAGTTGTGGGACCTCAGATATGTAGGGAGTTGGCTTCGGGGTTTCAGTCTCTACCTGTAAAATGAGGAAATTGGGTTAGATCATCTCAAATAGGTACATGCATGTGGCTAAATGTGGCTACATATATAATTGGGAGGTAGATAGTGATGGAATTTCTGTTTTTGATTTGGAAGAAGGCTATAGTGATAGTGAGCTTAAGGAAGATTTCCCTCCAAAATATCTCTCCTGAAAAATAAGTTCAGTTCTCTCTGAGGAACGGCACCTCGTCTGAGCATCGGCTAGCAATGTGAGTTGGTGGGGGAATGGATGGCTTGTGGCGAAAGAATTATGGAGAGAAAATCCACACCTGGCTTGTTTAGACTGGGGAAGGTCGGGGTAGGGGGTCAAAGCCTTCTGAACCGTGAACCCTTCACCATAATAAAAGCCGATTAGAGCTTCTTTTTGAGGTAAGCTAGATGAGTAACAGAGGAAAAGAATGCATGACTGCATGAATTCTCAGTCCCTTTTACTGCCTCTAATCCTCCCCGAATTGCATTCCTGCTAATAGTCATAGCTAGCACTTTACAGCACCTACTAGCCTCAGGCACCTTTCAAGGGCCTTACAGATATTAACTTGCTTAATCCTTGAACTCCCCACGAAATAAGTACTCTTCTAATCCCGTTTCATAGATAAGGAAATTGCGGTGTAGAAAAGTTCAGAGACTGACTGACGTGCTAGTGAGGGCAGGTGGGGATTCAAACACCGGTAGTCTGGCTCAGGGGTGCTCTTCACCACTGGAATTTCCCTGGGAGGGAAGGTAATGGCCCACTGAAGTTACTTACGTGGCGGGAAGTGGTTGTTACTGCTGAGAGAAGGTTGCTGCTGGGGTGTGTGTGTGTGCGTGAGTGTGTGTGAGTGTGCGTGAGTGTGAGTGTGTGAGTGAGTGAGAGTGTGAGTGTGTGAGTGTGCGAGTGTGCGTGTGCGTGTGAATGTGTGTGTGTGTTTGTGTGTGTGTGTGTGTGTGTGAGAGTGAGTGATGGAAGCTTTACTCTGAATAATTAAAGAATCCTCTGGTGCCTTCCTAGGACTGAGCCTGAACCGGTTCTTTCCAGCTTTGATGGTCTTGACCAGGAGGGGTGAGGCAAGGTGGAGGCAGGTGGGGTAGCGGGCAGGGCAGAGGGATAAGCAAGGAAGAAGCCTGGAGGACTTCTTCACAGAAGAAAGGACGCCTGGGCGTCTGTCCAGGCTTGAATGGAGGAAGGCCCATCGGTAGGAGCGGGAGAGACCCTAGGGGCATCTTCTGGATTCCAAGCTTGTTCTTGATTGACAGGAAGGAGACTGGCTCTCCCTGAGGAAGGAAGACACCCACAGAGACTTCTAGATAATGGGCATAAAGGAGGAACTCGAGGGAGCTGAAGGGTAGGGAGGCCCTCTTCACTGCTGGAGAATCTGGCTCAGTATAGCTGAAGTGGGACCGAGAGTCTTTATTTGTAAAAAATTCCCCTGGTTGATTTTGACATGCATCACTTGCACAAAACACTGATCTGGCCCAGATTTTGCAGATAAGTGTAGCTGATGGCACATTTGTGGAGCTAAATAGGGTTTTATGTCCTCTTTATGGATGGACAATGTGTCTTCCAGACTCCCACAGGGTGTGAGAGGAGGTGCCCTCCTAGCAGGATAAAGTGGGGATCCCACAGAAAGGGAGACAACCACTGGTGAGGGATTTTTGCCCACCCGAGGTTTAGTCAGTGCTAAACTGCAAGAAATCTTGGCACCACGCTCTGCATTTATTTCTGCCTGAGATCATTCATTAGGAGGCTGGGTTCTTTCTGGGGAAGGTCTGAGTCTTTCCTGCAGGGCATTCACAGAAGTCATGTTTACGTTATGTTTTATCACTTTGCTTTTTTTTTTATCACAACGCTTTTCAAAGTGCTTTCCATTCATAATTTCTCTAGGATGAGGAAGGTGCTTAACTTGTGCCTAACTGCGTTTACTTCTTTTACTGTTGTTTGGGATTTCCTATCAATTTATGAATCCAAATCAGAGATTAGTTATTAGTGTTTATGTTGCTAGTTAATTACATGGGAAAACATAATTAACCAATTCTGGGCCCTAGTTACATGTTTTAAGCTCCTGACTTCCTGGCGCCATCCATTTGGAATTCTTGTTGCACTCCTGTGAGGAAAGAGTTAACAAGCAGGTCTGGTTACTTACTCTTTGTGTGTCTCAAGGGATGATGGTTGATTCTTGTGCAACCCCTGGGAATGTGGCTTTTGGAGAGTTTTTTATGTTAGCAATTGATGATTTTATCATATATGCTAGGAGCAATGGACAGTATAAATACCAGACCATCAGATTGCTTTGCACAAACATCAAGATTGAGGATGGGTACCTAGGTTGTCAGTTGGGGTACTGAATTTTGGTTGCCATGGTTGGTTGCTAGAAAAATATGCATACATAACCAGCCTCCCACATAAACCTTGGACAATGAGATTCAAATAGGTTTTCCTGGACAGAGACATTCCACTCATGTCTCTGTAGTTCTCTGCCAGATAGGGAGAGAGCACTCCCGTGGTTCTCAGATGAAGAAGGACATCAGAAGTGTATGCTGGATCTCTCTGGAATCTACCAATGTACATGTATCAGCTGTTGCTTTGCTCCATATCTCTTGGTGTAATAAATCTTAGCCACAAGTATGGCTTACTATGGAGTCTTATGAGTCCTCTAGCAAGTCACTGAACTTAGAAAGTTGTGGGATCTCCAATATACTTTTGCTCACCACACTCTAAATTTCTTACTAATCCTGACCAGGTTAAACAGTCTTAGGCCCATCACCATGTAGCACCTAGCATTCACTTTATTGCCATAGATCTGACATCTGGCACCCGTAGAGCAAGCCATGGTTTAGCCGTTCCTGTACCCTGATAAGTGGGCTTAGTCTCTATAATGGTGTTTGTCTCTGTTCCTCTGCCTGGTGTTGTAGTTTCTTATTGGAATGGAGGTGCTGTCCAGGAGCCCATCCTTTCTGACCAGGTCCTGCCACACTGTGGGGTGTACTAGTTCTTCTCATCCCAATCTTGCCTTGTCTCTCCTCTCTCCTCCTGGACACCTGCCTTCGCCTGTACCAGCCGGAATTATTGCCATTTTAGCTACCTATGCTTGGGAGTGAGCCTCACCACCATTCTCAGCGACTGCGGAAGCCGTCTGGCTTTCAGACCATCCATTCCTAGGAGGAAATGAGAAGTTTCTATATGTCTGCTTTGGAAACCCAAAGCTATTCACGAGAGCAAGTATATGAGTGTGTGGGAACCAATATTAACTGGATGTGAAACACCTCAAGCTCCCCCTTCCCCAACATTTCTGTGGAGGCCATCAAAGCAGATGGCTACATGAGGTGGTGGTCTGGTGAAGGAGCAGAGCAGGGTGGCCCAAGATGGAATCGTGGAGACTACGTGAAATGAGGAAAGCGTCTGTATGGGAGGGTAACCTGCCGTAGGGTGTCAGAGTCTGAACAGTGTGAAGAAAGCTTTTGTGTAGGGAAAAAGATATTCACGCAGGAGGGTGACCTGGTTTGGATGTTGGAGCCCAACTCAAGTGAGGAATGAATCTGCTCAGGGTGGTGGCTTGGTGAGGGTGTCAGATTCTGGGTGGAGTGAGGAGGGTATTCACACCTTGATGGCAGTGATCCTAGTGGGGGTGGCAGCGCCCATCCAGGGAGAGAATTTGCCTGGCAAGGAGGTGGCAAGGGTGCAAAGATTGGCTTTACAAAGAGGGATTCATCAAATAAGTAAACAGATTGGTGATAATGGGAACCAGGTTTCTCACTGTTAGAGAATTATAAACATGAAAAGAGAGAAAAATAGAATGAACTTGGAGTATTGGATTAACATTGAAGATATCTGTGTGAACCCATTTTTTTCCCCATATAAATAGAGGGAGAAATAAGTACGATGTAAATCTTTCAGAAACAGTAGTGAGGATCTTAGGCTCAGTCCCCTGAGAGGTCCTGGAAATCCTTTAGCAACAAGCATACCTACGACCCAGATCTTGGTTTCTAAACACCTTTCTGATCTAAAAGGGACCAGGACTTCTTGGAAAAATTATTGATTCTGGATGAGTCTAGAACATCCCTTCGGCCAGACAGTGGTGAGGAAGTGCTCAAGAAATGAGGAGAAGAACATGTCAACAAGACACAGAAGCTAAGGGGGCTCCTTCAACAAAGCATGGATTATATCATCAAAGTAAAAATGATAGCAATAGATTGCAAACCCTTGAATGAAATAGAAATTCCTAAGTACATACTGATATGGATAAAAGACCAAAAGTATCTTCCCACAAAATACTTATTAACTATGAAGGGAATGAAAATTAACTTTACAGTGGAGAAGCCTGGCAGATAACTCATTTATCAATTTATCAAAATAAACATCACCAGTAAGGAGACAAATCAAAACCATGCACCCCTTGTTGTAATGCAACATGAAAAACATGGTCTCGATACTGTGATATTCCTGCAAAACTGCCTAACCCGAGTATAATCATCAGGAGCATCAGACCAACCCAACCTGAGGCACACTCCTCAAAGTAACTGGCCTATCATCTTCACAGGTGTCAAGATCATGGAAGTCAAGAAAAAAATAAATGTTTTAGATCGAAAGAGACCGAAGGCACACGATAGCTAAATCAAGTGAAAGTTCCAACTAGATCTTTTTGCTTTTTAAGGACATTACTGGGACAGGTGGTGACACTTGAATGAGACTGAGGATTAGAAGATAATAATGTATCCCTATTAATTTCCCAATTTTAGTTGTCGTGCTATTCTGTAGGAGAATGTCCTTATTCGTAGGAAATATACACTCAAGCATGTGGGTGTGGCAGGGCGCAGTTGTCGACCTGTTCCGAAGTAGAACAGGAGAAAAAAAAGTACTTGGCACTGTTCTTCCAACTTTTCCGTAAGTTTGAGGTTATTTCAAAATACAGTGTTCAAAATGTGTTTTTTAGTCTGGTGAGTCCCTCTTTAATTAGTTAACTATCTGTTAACTAGTTAACAGATACTTATTGAATAGCTCAAACAGGAAATCATATGAGATTTGCAGCTGCCTTCCTCACCTTCAGCCCTAAGCCAGCAATCCCTCTCTCTTGCCGAAGGCCAGCCTTTAAGTAAAGCCACTGGACAGATGCCAAAGAACTTTGTGGTCTGATCATTTCTCATCTTAAATCTCTGTCTCCGCTGAGGAGAGAATAACATTGTTCCCCGTTTCTCCTAGGAGACCCTATCTTGACAAAAATCAAACCCCTACCAGAGTTAGGGGATCCCTGATTTGTAGAAACTTGTTCTTTTTCTTTAAAAATTTTTAAGGCAACATCTTCAGCTCTGAGATAAAGTGGAGTTGCTGGAAAAAAAGAATCAAATTAATGAAAATAAGAAACAGCCATGCAGACAGCGGAGGACAAAAGATATAGCAAAGCCTGGCTAATAGTCCCACTCTTTCCTCCCTGTTCACATTCTGGAAACGGTGTGTCTCTGTACAGAGATCAGGAAAGCTCTGCAGGGAGTAAAGTATGTTTGACCAGAGGTAAGTGAATAAACTGGAGAGCAGGCATCCGGCACCAGCCTGTGACAAGGCTCTGAAGTCAGAAAAATCAGATTGAGAGTAATTCAGTGGCCTTAAAAGTGCCTTTGCATTTAAAATAACTGTGAGTATTGCCTCCTTCAGTGGAAAATTCTTGTTGTAGGGGCGGTCTGGGTGGCACAGTCGTTAAGCGTCTGCCTTCGGCTCAGGTCATGATCCTGGGGTCCTGGGATCGAGCCCCACTTTGGGCTCTTTGCTTGGCAGGGAGTCTGCTTCTCCCTCTCCTTCTGCCTGCTGCTCTGCCTACTTGTGCTCTCTCCCTCTGTGTCAACTAAGTAAATAAAATCTTTCTTTAAAAATTCTTGTTGTAAAAGTTTTTAGCCTGCATCCCTGCTGGATGAGAGGCTGTTTCTTGGAAGGTGCCTGGGGAATCTGCTATTGGTGGAGAAGTCAACTTTATGAGGTGGTTAAGATTTCTTCCCCAGTAGACTAGGTGTGGGCCCAGGCCTTTCTCGGAGTGTTTGTCTTTCCTCAGAGGAGTGGGGATATCTAATTTCTTTGTCCTGCTGATTTCCCTTCCCTGCTTAAAATAGAAAAAAAAAAAAAAGGTTCTGTTAGACTTGCCCTGTATTTGTTTCCCTTTCCTCTTGACTCACTAGGATTTTTTTGTGTATTTGGCCTTTCCTCATTTTTAAAGTCTGGTTGATTTTGGCTGACATGAGTTTAAATGTGTCTACATGTGTGCTTATCAAATAAACATAGCAACATCGGCTTGGACTTCTCTGGAAATCAACGTTCCCATCTTTGCAGTGTAATCCTTTAAAGGGAACGGCTCCTTCCCATTTCCCACCAACCTGGGGTCAGGTTTAGAAAGAGATATCTATATCTAACGCTCTCAGGATCCAGGAATGCAATCTCCTATGCACTGAGCCTAATTACCATTATGTGGCCATATTTGGTCCTTTACTCATGTATTCAACAAGTATTTGTTTTGTTAAGTCTTGGAGATAATAAAATCAAGTCTTATACACAGAGACTCTCCCCTCGAGATGCTCATGGTCCGCAGAGATGTGAGCAAGTAAATCAACAGGCTCAGTCCAAACGGTTATTATTGGATGAGGCGGCACAGTGGAAAGATGTCTGACTGACTGGGAGGGAGCCAGAGGAGGTCCTCAGGAAACCATTGCTTGAGCTTGGTTCTGAAGGGCAAAACCATGGAGTGGATTCAGTGGAGGGTCTGGGGGGTAGAGAATTCCTTCCAGGCAAAGGACACAGCATGGCTGAAGCCCAAAGGCAGGAAAATGCTGTTAAGTGTCCTAAGAACTCCCAGTGGGTCCACTTGCAATGGAATGTGAGAAATGAGGAGAAATGAGGCAGGGGTGAGGAGGAGAGGGAGCACTGCGCACGGAAGACTTGCATACTCAGCTTGGGAGCTTGAACACGACTCTAAAAACCTCTAGAATATGACCAGCAGGGGCCCCTTTGGGGCCCACAGTTTTGTTATAAGCAAAATTGCTTTGACGGTGTGGGGCCATATTTTCCACAAATTGGGAATCTGTTCTGACAAATGGGAGTATATTTGCAGAAACAACAGAGCAAAGTATTTGGAACCATGACAGATCTTGACAATTGACTGTAGTGAGGTAGTAGAGGGGGGGTGGGTCTGAGCCCTAATTCTATATGCTTCTCCTCCTGCCCGTCTCAGTGGATTTCTATACTTTCTGGGATTTGAATAGCCCTATACTTAGATTTATAATTTTAGTGACATCCACATTATTTATAACCATGGTAGTTTGATTACTCAGAGGCTGGCAGAGGTATTTCTAAATTTGCAGTGATCAGAATTTCCTATTTATTCATTCAATGAATAATTACTGATCACCTAAAATGCCAGATACTGTTCTAGATGTTGGAGATACAGCAGTGAGCAAAATAAAGCTTCTGCTCACGGAAGCTAAGATTCTGGTAGAAACAAATAGAAGCTAAACAAAATAAATATGTCCATCATATATTCTATTGGAAGTTGATCAATGCATTTAACAAAAAAAAAGCAAGGGGGGGGGTCGCTCCTGGAAGGCTCAGTCCGTTGAGCGGCTGTGGATCATGGGTCATGATCCTAGGGTCTTGGGATTGAGCCCTGCATCGGGCTCTCTGCTCCTTGGGGAGCCTGCTTCTCCCTCCCCCTGCTTGCTATCTCTCTCTCCCTGTCAAATAAATAAGTAAATAAATAAATAAAATCTTTTAAAAAATCAGGGAAGGGATATAGGAAGCATCAAGGGTTAGAAAGTGAATTTTAACTTTGATGGTCAGGGCAGGTCTTATGGAAGGTCACATTTAAGCAAAGACATGAAGGATATCTGAGTTAGAGAGGACAGCAAGTACAAAGGCCCTGAGGTAGGAGCAGTCCTGGCAGGCTTCAAGTTTGAGGACAAACGACAAGCAGGCCAGTGTGGCTTGAGCTGAGTGAGGAGTGAGGAGCACAGGACTCAGTCAGCAAGGTAATGTTTCTAAACTGGGCCACCTTTCCTTATTACATGGTGGCCGGCACCTCAGCTGGGGTTGGACACCTCAGGACAGCTTTATGCCTCATCTCGGGTGGTTGTCGGACTGGTTGTTCTAGACTAGGGCCTCAACTGGGGCAGCCAATCTCTGCTCCTGTGGTGTCTCATCTTCCCGCAGGTCAGCCCAGGGCTTCCTCACACAACCAGGGAGGTCTAAGCCCAAGAGTGCAAGCCTAACATGGAAGAGTTTTGCAAGCCTTTGTCAGCAACACATATGCTACCATCCAACTGGCCAGAGCAAATGACACTGAGAAGCCCACAAGGCATGGATACAGCAGTGGGTAGAGGACATTATTCAGGGACATAAGGATAACCTTCGGTTATATCCCTCATGCCATTTAACATAGCCCCGGACCACACTGAATGCTCCCTAGATAAATATACTCTTCATGATCACTGTTTCCTCCCTCTGTCGCATAGAAACTGCATTCTCTCAAGAGTCCAGGTGTTGTGTGCTTTTCAGTTTTAGTAGATTTTATTTTTTAGAGCACTTTTAAGTTTACAACAGAATTGAGCAGAAAGTGCAGAGATGTCCGTGTACCTCCTGCCCCCACACCGGGACAGCTTCTGGCACTGTCGACATCCCTAACCAGACCTGTACGTGTGTTCCAGCCAACGAATCCACATCGACCATCATTATCCACCAGTTTTCCATGAAGGCTCACCCTTGGTGTTTGCGCATTTGTTTGGACAGATGTATGATGGATAATTCCATGGATCCACCATTATCATATTGTAGGGAATGGTGTCACCGTCCCTGTTTCGTGCTGGCTTCTCCTCCCAGAATGTTGTGCCTTAGCGTTTGCCCTGTCATCCTCAAGGGCTCCGCCAGCAGGGCTAACTCCCTGTGAACTTTGGGCCCCACAGCCCACCATACTAACATTATTTTCACTAAATTAATGATGTGTTTTTTAATGGCTGGCCCTCCAGTAGGCTGCAATTCCCTATTGCAAGAGAATATAGTGGAAGCTTGTAATAGAATTAGCATCATCATCATCATTACAGCTACTCTTAACGGACTTCCTATGTTCCAGGCAATGTTAATATCTGTTGATTCATTTAAGTTACAGGATCATGGAAACAGGTACTCACATATGTGAGTCTCTGAACTTCCTAATTCTGTGCCCATCCCTTGGTTTTTTCCTATTCTACCTGCACGTAATTTTAGAAGAAGCTTCTCTTTTGTTTTTCATCCTCTGCTTGTGAAGAGTTACATCAGTGACATATTCATTACAAAGAAGACTGGAGGAGACTGAAAGAGGTAAAGAAATAAAGGACTTATTGCCATGCTTGGCATAGAGTAAGCCCCTTGATAAGTATTAGTTCCCTTTTTTTCCTGTAACCTGTTCGCCTGTGTCTGTACTAATCATTTGTGCCACTAGATGGCAGACTCTTGGCCGAAAAACTACTCAGACAATACATCCCTTAAAACTATTGCTTGGGTTCCCTCTACCTCTATCTTACGGTGGCTTCTAATGTGTCAAAGTAATATCAATCCATTTGTTTGGGTCCCAAATAATGGTGAATGTAAATGTATGGGCAGCAATGAACTCTTAGACAGGGAAACTGTCTAAAACCATCCCCTGGCCAATACTTAGCTCACAACTTTGCCTAAGAGTAGTAAACATTGTGACAGCTCCCTAAGCACGTTAAATGCTGAATTTCTATCTTGCAGTGTTTCCAGCATCAATTGATGTCAGTGCTTATTTCATGTTTAAGAGCTACCCATATGTGCAGCAATATAGTCTTTGAAATAATTCTGTTGGAGAGTTCGCTGCCACAGATCACTTAAGTACCTTTCCCAAGAATTCAAAGGACAAGAACCTCAACAAGCTTTTGTGGGAAAATTGGGACTCATGACAGGATTTTCTCCAAAGTTTATAATAAATAATGGCTGAAAACATTTATGGAGCACTTACTATGCGCCAGTTATTTTGATAAGACTATTCATAGTAACCTGATAAGTTGGAGATATTATTATTTTTTTCAACCAAGTTGTGTTTATTCCAAAATCGCAAGGTTGGTTCAACATTTGAAAAATCAGTGTAATTTTCTGTGCTAAGAGAATAACAGTGGAAAATCATATGTGATATATTGAAAATCATATGCATGCAAAAGAGTTTGACAAAATTCAACACACATTCAAAGAAAAACTTGTAGCAAACTGTGAATAGAAGGAAACTTCTTTAATTTGGTCGAGTACTGGCAAAAAGCCTATGGTAAACATTCTTTTAAAATTCTTGGTAATGAGGGACACCTGAGTGGGTCAGTTGGTTAAGCGTCTGCCTTTGGCTCGGGTCATAATCCCAGGGTCTTGGGATCGAGTCCCACATCAGGCTCCCTGCTCAGAAGGAAGCCTGCCTTCCCCCCACCCCCGCCCCGCCACCGGCTTGTGCTCTCTCTCTCTCTGACAAATAAATAAATAAAATCTTAAAAAACATTTTTTTTGGTAATGAAAGGCAATTGTTTTTTAAGATTTTATTTATTTATTTGACAGAGAGAGACACAGCGAGAGAGGAACACAAGCAGGGGGAGTGGGAGAGGGAGAAGCAGGCTTCCCGCGGAGCAGGGAACCTGATGCGGGGCTCGATCCCAGGACCCTGGGATCATGGCCTGAGCCAAAGTCAGACGCTTAACGACTGAGCCACCCAGGCGCCCATGAAAGGCAATTTTAAAATAAAACTTTCTATTCTATTATTTTTTTCACCTATTATTCTTTTTAAAAAATTGTGGTAAAATATACATAAGATATATTATTTTGACCATTTTTAAGTATACAGTTCAGTGGTATTAAATACATACACGATGTTGTGCCGCCACCATCACCATCCATCTCCAGAACGTTTTTCATGTTTCCAAACCGAAATTCTGTACCCATTGAACACTGTCTCCCTAGTCTCCTATGTCTCCAGCCCCTAGCAACCAACATTCTGCTTTCTGTCTCTATGAATCTGTCTGCTTTAGGTACCTCACATATGTGTGTCTTTTTGTGACTGGCTTATTTCACTTAACATATGTCTTCAAGTTTCATCCATCTGGTAGCATGTGTTGGAATTTCCTTCCTTTTTGAGGCTGGATGATAATCTATTGTGTGTGTGGGTAGGTATATATATATATACCTACACACACACACACACACACACACACACACACACACATTTTGTCTATCCATTCATCCACTGATGGAAATTGGGTAGCTTCCATCTTTGGCTATTATGAACAATGCTGCTGTGAGCATGGTTGTACAAACATTCCTTCAAGTCCCTGCTTTCAATTCTTTTCGTTATATACTAGAAGAGGAATTGTAGGATCGAATTCTATTTTTAATTTTTTTGAGGAACTACTCTACTGTTTTCAATATCAGCTGTACCATGTTATTATTTCCACCAACAGTGCACAAGATTCCAATTTCTCCACAATCTTGCCAACACTTATTTTCTGTTGTTGTTTTAATAGTGGCCATGGGTGTTAGGTGGTATCTCAGAGTAGTTTTAATTTGGATTTCCCTAATGATCAGTGATACTGAACATCTTGTCATGTGTTTATTGGCCATTTGTATGTCTTCTTTGCTGAAATGTCTATTCAAGTCCTTTGCCCATTTTCTAATAGGTTTTTGTTGTTGTTATTGTTGTTGAGTTATAGGAGTTCTTTATATATACCAGATATGAAGCCCTTATTACATGTATGATTTGCAAAGATTTTTCTCCTATTCTGTGGGTTAACTTTTCATTCTGTTGAGCATATCCTTTGATGCACAGGAGTCTTTAAGTTTGATATAGTCCAATTTCTCTATTTTTTTCTTTCATTGCCTGTGCTTTTGGTGTCATATCCAAAAAAATTATTGCCAAATCCAATGCATCAAGCTATTCATATATTTTCTTCTTATAGTGTCAGGTCTTACATTTAGGTCATGGATCCATTTTGAGTTAATTTTTATATATGGCCTAAGGGAAAGGTCCAACTTCATTCTTATGCATGTGGATATCCAGTTTCCCCAGTACCATTTATTGAGAATATTGTCCTTTCTCCATTGGATGGTCTTGTCAAAAACCATTTGATCATACATGTAAGGGTTTATTTCTGGACTCTGTTCTATTCCACTGGTCTATACGTCTGTCTTTATGCCACTACCACATTGTTTTGATTGCTTTAGTTTTGTAGTAATATTTGAAATCAGGAAGTGTGACCGTCAACTTTGTTCTTTGTCAAGATTGTTTGGCCATTTAGGGTCCCTTGAGATTTTAGGATGAATTTTTCTATTTCTGTAAAAAATGTCTTTTGAATTTTGATAAGAACTGCATCGAATCTGTAGACCATTTTGGGTTGCACTGACATCCTAACAATGTTACGTCTTCACATCCTTGAACACAGGACATCTTTCCATTTATTGGTGTCTTCTTTAATGTCTTTCAGCAAATGTTTTGTGGTTTTAAGTGTGCAAGTCTTTTTCCTCCTTGGCTAAGTTTATTCCCAAGTATTCGATTTTATTTTATTTTTGATGCTTTTGTAAAGGGAATTTAAAAAAAAAATTTCCTTTTCAGATTGTTCATTGTTGGTGTATAGAAATGCAACTGGTTTTTTGTGTGTTGATTATGTATTCTGCAAGTTTGCTGAATTTGTTTATTAGTTTTAATAGTTTTTGTGGAATCTTTAGGGTTTTCTATATATATAAAATCATGTTGTCTGTATATAGAGATAATTTTATTTTTTCTTTTCCAATTTGGATGCCTTTCACTTCTTTTTCTTGTCTAATTGCTCTGGCTAGGACTTCTAGTACTGTGTTGAATAGAAGTGGAGAAAGAAGGCATCCTTGTCTCATCCCTGATCTTAGAGGGAAAACTTTTAGTCTTTTCATTACCTGGTATGTTACCTGTGGGATTTTTATAACAAGCCTTTATTATATTGAGGTTGTTTCCTTTTTTGTTAGTTTGTTCAGTGATGAGTTTGGTCAATGCTTTTTCTGCATCAGCCGAGATTATCATGTTATTTTCTCCCCTTTCATTCTGTTTGTGTGGTGTATGCCAATGATCGATTGAACCATCCTTGCATTCCAACTTGGTCATGGTATATAATCCTATTAATGAGCTGTTGAATTCTGTTTGGTAGTATTTTGTTGAGGATTTTTGTGTCAATATTCATCAGAGATATTGGTCTGTAGTTTTCTTGCAGTGTTTTTGTCTAGCTTTGGTGTCAGGCTAATGCTGGCCTCATAGGATATTTAGGAAGTATTCCTTCCTCTTAAATTTTTTAGGAGAGTTTGAGAAGGATTGCTGTTAATTCTTTAAATGTGTGGTAGAACTCTCCAGTGAAACCATTTGGTCTGGGGCTTTTCTTTACTGGGAGGTTTTTGATTATTAATTCAATCTCCTTCCTAGCATTTTCTATTTCTTTATGATTCAGTCTTGGTAGGTTGTGTGTTTCTATGAATTTGTCCATTTTATCTGGTTTATCTAATTTATTTACATATAATTGTTCATAGTACTCTCTTATAATCCTTGTTATTTCTATAAAATTAACAGTAATGCCCCCTCTTTTATTTCTGATTTTAGATATTTGAGTCTTCTCTCTTTTTGACTAAGTCAGTCTAGTTAGAATATGTCAATTTTGTTGATCTTTTCGAAGAACCAGCTATTGGTTTAGTTTATTTTCTCTATGATTTTCTATTTTCCATTGTGTTTAATCTTTTTTATTACTATCTTCTGCTAGTTTTGGGGTTCATTTGTTCTTTTTCTAGTTCTTTGAGGTGGAAATTTAGGTTGTTGATTTAAGATCTTTCTTTTTTTTTTAAGGTTTTATTTATTTATTTGACAGAGAGAGAGAGAGAGACAGCACACGTAGGGGAAGCAGCAGAGAGAGGGGGAGAAACAGGCTCCCCTCTGAGGAGGGAACCCCATGTGGGGCTTGATCCCAAGATCCTGAGATCATGACCTGAGCCAAAGGCAGTTGCTTAAGGACTGAGCCACCCAGGCACCCCGAGATCTTTCTTCTTTTTAAATGTAATGCTTACAGCTATAAATTTCCCTCTTAACGCTGCTTTCATTGTATCCCATAAAGTTTGGTATGTTGTGTTTTCATTTTCATTGGTCTCATATATTTTCTAATTTCCATTGTGATTTCTCCTTTGATCTATTGGTTGTTTAAGAGTGTGGTGTTTAATTTCCACATATTTGTGGATTTTCCAGTATTCCTTTCTGCTACTGATTTCCAATTTCATTCCATTCTGGTCAGAAAAGATACTGGTATGATTTCAGATTTCTTAAGTTTATTAAGACTTATTTTACAGTCTAACATACAATCTATCTTGGATATACACTTGAGAAAAATGTGTAATCTGCTATTTGTGGGCAGAGAATTCTTTATAAGTCTGTTAGGTCCAATTGGTCTATAGTGCAGTTGAAGTTCTTTATTTCCTTATTGATATTCTGTCTGGTTGTCCTATAATACTGGTAGTATTATTACTTTCATTTTTACAGACAAGGAATGGAGGCAAAGAAATATGAAGTATCTTGCTCAAGTTCACATCTAGTAAGTGGTAGAATTAGGCCTCATTTCCAGGTCTGGATTCTCCAAAGGCCATGATCTAAATCACCAGATAAGAGATAACATTTGATGCTGTCCACACTCTGATAATCTCACTATTGAATCTCAGACATTTACTTGCTAAGATTCAATAATTGACAAATGCCACACACAGTCACATATATACAACTATATGTATATGTGCATGTATATGTGTATTTATATATGTGTGTATATATAAATGTAAATATACATATATATTTACATTTATATAATATAATTTTTCTTCTACCTTTACGATGTATTGGTAAATTTGGCTTTCTGATCTCCCTCCCGCCAGCTGAGCTCTAGATTCATTCCTGTCTTCTCACTCTCCACTTCTCCACCTGTTCCAGCTGCATAACAAATTCCCTCCAGACCTAGCAGGTTTGATTATGCTCACAGATTCTGTGGGTCAGGAATTCAAACAGGACTTGGCCGGATGGCTTGCCTCTGCTCCACAATGTCTGGGCCTCAGTTTGGAACTGGCATCATCCACAGGCTCCTTCACAGCTGTGGTCCCTGGGCTAGGACTACTGAAAGCCAAGGACTGCTAGCTCGAGTGCCCACATGTAGCCTCTGCATGTGGCTTGGGCTTCCTCACAACATGGAGCCTCAGGGTAATCAGACTTCTTACATGGCGGCTCAAGGCTCCAAGCACAAGGATTACATCACCTTTTCTGACCCATTTGGGAAGTCACAGAATATCACTTCTGCTATATTATATTGTTCAAAGGAGTCACAGTACACCCAGGTTCAAGCAGAGGGCACGTATACTCTCTCTCCTAAACAGGGAAAGTCACATTGCAGATGAACATTTGGGACAGAGAAACTGTTGGGGCTATCTTTGGAAAATATAATCTGCCGTTCACTTCTTGTCACCCTCAGCTCACTAATCCTCTGCATCTGGCAGACCTGTAATGTCTCCCTCGTATCTGGGACTTCTCCCTGGCCTATCCTTTTCATGACCCCATTAAGATTAGAACTTCCCATGGCCTCTTTCTCCTCTCTGGCTCATTGCCTCTAGGACACCGAAGGTGGGGGGCTGTGACAGTCTCTGCAAGTCCAAGGATGAAGCTTTGACCCACTTTCTGTAGTGATTCAATCCTGGGGCTTCATTTTAGCCCCAGCAGCCATTTAGCAGCTGAGACAAAATACACAAGCTAAATGGTCTCTGAAACCAGAAAGGTCACAAAATATGTTACTCAAAAAGTAGACTAATTCAGTAATACCAAGTTACAGGATGTTATGAGAGAAGTTTTGGCTTCAAAGTGTATTTATGGTATTTAGGTGAGATATCTCCTTTGCCTAAAGATCTTATACTTTTTGCTGGGGGCATCTGTTATTGATGATCAGCCATGGAAAAATTAGATACTCATTAGCTCTCTGGAGGAGAAGCACAATGGGGAAAGGGGGACAGAGCCAGGGCCTGGTGAGCTAGCCCCACCCAGCAGGTGCCATTCCCCCATTCTCTGGGCAAAAAAGTCACCCAGTTACCCCTGGACACCCAAGGAATGGAATTCTGCTTATTTCTATTTGCCAAAAGGCAAGAAATGTTCTTCTAAAAGCTAATGTTATAGAATTTCAACATATGTAGCTATTTTACTGGTGTTGGAATCAGAAGATTCTTTTAATTGACCTAGGTCTCTATTTAATTTGAATTTTGCTTTTAGTGGAACTGGGAGTCATGTGAATGCTATGCATGAGGTGAGGTAGCTTTTCAGGTACTTATTAATAATGAATCACATTTATGTTCACATAAATTGTCTCCTTGCATTCATACACCTTTCCATTTTGCTGTTTCCTGGCTGTTTTGTCATTTTTTTCTTTTCTTCCTCTCCTCTGTCTTCCTTTGTGATTTGATGATTTTCTAGGGTGGTATGCTTAATTCTTTTCTCTCTCTTTTGTGTATCTACTGTAGTTTTTGCTTTGTGGTTTACCATGAGGCTCGCATAAAACGTCTTACAGTTATGGGGCGCCTGGGTGGCTCAGTTGTTGGGCATCTGCCTTCAGCTCGGGTCATGATCTCGGGGTCCTGGGATCGAGTCCCACATCGGGCTCCCTGCTCCGCGGGAAGCCTGCTTCTCCCTCTCCCACTCCCCCTGCTTGTGTTCCCTCTCTCACTGTGTCTCTCTCTGTCAAATAAATCTTTAAAAAAAAATCTTACAGTTATAACAGTCTATTTTAAAAGGATAGCAATTTAACTCTGATCGCATACAAAAACTCTACCTTTTTACTCCCTTCTCTACATTTTATGTTTTTTTAAACATTTTTTTAAAGATTTTATTTATTTATTTTACAGAGACACTTTAGTGTCCTAATTCAAACTTTTGTAACTGAAAATGTTATCCCACTTGATATTACTTGCATTTTAAGAGAACAAATCACCTTCCCTTTAAAAAATTAATTTCAGGGCGCCTGGTTGGCTCGGTCAGTTAAGTGTCCGACTCTTGATTTTGGCTCAGGTCATGATCGCAGGGTTGTGAGATGGATTCCCGTGTGGAGCTCCAAGCTGGGTGTGGAGCATGCTTAAGATTCTCCCTCTCCCTCTGCTGCTCCCTCCTCCCTCTCTAAAAAAAAAAAAAAAACTTAAGGGCGCCTGGGTGGCTCAGTTGGTTAAGCGACTGCCTTCGGCTCAGGTCATGCTCCTGGAGTCCCGGAATCGAGTCCCACATCGGGCTCCCTGCTCAGCGGGGAGTCTGCTTCTCCCTCTGACCCTACCCCCTCTTGTGCTCTCTATCTCTCTCTCTCAAATAAATAACATTTAAAAAATAAATAAATAAAAAACTTAATTGCAAACCCTAATATAAGGAGGAGGGAAGAAATTAATGAGTTTGTGGGGAAAGGAAGGAGAACCATTAGGAGTTCTTGGTTGGTTTGGGTAACCTAAAACATTCTTTAAGCTGAAGTTAAGATGCTCTTGGTACCCTTAGAAACATTACTGATGCCCTTGTCATGGGATTTTCTCAGGCTTCTTTGTGTAGTCCAGTAGTCCCACCTTGTGGGTTATGGAGACAGAGGCAAGAGGTAGGTTCTTTAGCAGGAGGCCAGTTTGCCTGTGAAACAAGGCTGAAAGCCAGAGAATACATCTGTCCCTTGGTGGTGTTGGGCTAAATCAGGTCATATTTTAGTCTGTACTCAGTTCTGTAGACAGTTTAAAATGGGCTTTTCAATGGGAACAAAAACCAAAAGCGCTGACTAATGTCTACAAAATTCCCCGGGCCTGCCACAACTATTTTCAACTCATTACAGGAATGTATAGCCATGCGCTAAAGTGCCGTAGAACACTTTAATGATTTTCAAAGTGTGATCACCAATTGGTATCAACATCAACATCCCTGGGAACGTAGTGGAAGTTCAAATTCTCAGGTCCCACCTCAGCCCTGCTGAGTCAAGTATTTCGTAGGTGGGCCCAGCAGTTGTGTTTTAACAAGCCCTCTAGGGGATTCTGAGACATTGGACAGTTTGAGAACTGTTGCGTTCGATTTTTAGGACATAGCTGCAATGAAATTGAGGATGTGGGTCAAGGCTATAGTTGCTCCCTGAGAATGTGCTGTTTCTGTTCCTGGAAGACATCCTCTCTGCAATCCTATCTCCTGTGTTGACGGCAAGCCAAGGCTTAACTCTTTGAGAGTGGTAAGATGGTGGGAAATACAGAGGTGAGTTGCTAGGATTCCATCAGTATAAAAGGCAGAAATGGAACCGGGAGTTAACTTGTCGCCCCAAACCTGCCCATGCCCTTGTGGGGAGGAATAACTGAGGTGATGAGCCGAGCCACTCCCTGTGAGGCCACTGTCCACCAGCATCCAATCTGCTCCCACCCATAGACAGACTGACTTCTCTTCTCCCCTTTCCTCCTGGCTGGCAGAGTTGGGGGGCAGGCTGTTTATGCTGTTTGGTTTTCCAGGCAGACTGATTTCGAGAGCTAAATCTTACTCAAAAATGTGACCTCAGTGGTAAACCTACTTTAAAAAGCAGCTGTCCTCTATTTCTGTTTTGGTAAATCGAAAACAGAATTTGTCTTCTTATCCTGCAGAAATGCAAGAAAGTTGGAGCAGCTGCTCTGTGTTGGCCTTAAAAAGTGCTAGCGCCAGGAAGGAGCTGAGCAGCTGTGGGGTTTCTGGGCCGGCTTTGAAACCCACTTCTGTCCTCCTTGGTCCGTGTGTACATTAATCCACCAGTTGTGGGTTGAAAGTGAAAATGGACAACGACCACAGGAAAGTGCGGTGACCAAGGTGACCAAGACAGCAAAGGGGCAATCGAGGCCAGGCACCCGAAAAGAAATGCCAAGCCATTGTTAGCAAAAAGCAGGAGAGACCTGTACGCTCCAGGCAGTTCCTCTCAAACTCCAGTGTGCATCCCAGTCACTGCGGAGCTTGTTAAAATACAGCTTCTGATTCTGCTGAGTCTCAGGGGACCCCACTGTCTATTTCTACTAAGCACCCCAATGGGGCTGATGTTGCAGGTGCAGGGGTTACACTTGAGCAGGCAGGCTCCAAAGCTGCCAGGTGGACGGGATTAGGTTGCCCTCTAGTGAGAGTCCCATGGAAATCCAAGGTGTTTCTTCTTCAACAGAGAACGAAGACAATTGAGATTTTTAAAAATTATGATAAAAATTATTCATACCAAGTCAACTAGAAATTTATACAACTTTACAGAAAAAGAATCAATATTAAGCCCTTTATTATTTATATCACTTCAAACTCTCCTTTACCATATATAAATGGAGAATCTTTTGCTCCTACCCTTCTGCCTTCCCTCAAGACTGGGAATGCGGGAGCCATGTTTATCCCACATTAACCTTTACCCAGAGTGTCACAACTACTTCCAACAATATTGTTTTCGTCATGTTGCTTCTCGAAGACCGTTCTGCAGCTCCCCTTCGCCACAGTGTAAAGTTCAAACTCCACAGTCTGGCATTCAACGGCATCCACAACATGGCTCTATTTTTTCCAGCCTCATTGGAACTGGATTGCTGTACAGGCATTATGTGTTTGAAATTTTTTGATGTTATTAATGTGCTGCTTCATACACAGATCTATTTTTGGAGGAGGTAGGGGGAGAATCTGTCTCCTTGGACTATATACTCTAAAATAGAATCACTGAATTAAAATTATATAGCTCATTATGTATTGAAATATCTCCTCTCGGGGACTGAAAATATTTCCTGGTTACCCACAAAATATTTATACTAGTTTTCATGCAGTACCTATTTCATTGGATTTTATAATTTAAAAGTGTTTTTGTGGGGCACCTGGGTAGCTCAGTCAGTTAAGTGTCGGCCTCGGCTCAGGTCGTGATCCTAGGGTCCTGGGATCGAGCCCCGCATCAGGTTCCCTGCTCAGCAGGAAGCCTGCTTCTCCCTCTCCCACTCCCCCTGCTTGTGTTCTCTTTCGCTATCTCTGTCTCTCTCTCTCAAATAAATAAAATCTTTAAAAAAAAGAAAAACTATTTTTGTTACTTTTCAGATACATTTAGGGCCACCACTAGCTTGTCTGTGCCATGGTGTAAACGGAAAGGAAGCAGCCTCACAGGCATCTTTGTGTCCATCTCTGGATGGACATGGGCCCGTGACAGGGAGAGGCTTTGTGGATGGAGCATGGGCTAGATTTCAGCCCCTGCTCCCATCTTTAAAGTGTAAACTCTGGATCTTCCCCCAGGAGCTCCGATTTGGTTAACAAACCTCCGCTTTGAACCTCGGCTCAAATAGGTAAAACCATAACTTTCATACAAATAAGTCATGAGCACATTTCAAAGATTTTATCCAATCCATTAATTAATGAGGGATCCAGGAAGATGTTAATCTCGGCTCAAAGAGCATTTGCAGAGCTGAGCACTTACAGGCAATTTAATCAAGGATTGTTAGGATAAGATTACACGGTTAGATAAAAACTGTCTAATATTTTACAGGGCAATAAACTAACTTCTGTGGTTATCTTTTCCACCAGACAGATTATTTACATCTCTACCAGACCTCTTTAGGTTAATCTTTGCAGAGCTGTAAAATAGCTCAATCAATAGAAAGTAAATCAAAGGGCAAACCTAGCTCGGGACTGAAAGAACACCCAGAAATTTCCTTTGTCTAGTTCTACGTTTTGCATAATTATTCTGACAGTTTCCTTCACTTGCAATCAGAAATAACCTCCAACGAGTATTCTCAATACAAGGAGTCTGGTCTTACACAATTTGGTTAGCTTGATTATTTACATAGGTGTAGCAAGAAAATTAATTAGCCATCGGGAAAACTTGAGTTTGCTCTGCAAACCTAGAGCCACACAGTATTGGGCCACTACCCAGCCCAAGATGCTGCATTTATCGGATTTCACCTGCAGAAACCACTCAGACCTAAATAAGAATCATTCTCAAATATAACACTCCAGGTGTGGTCTCGATTGCACAGTTGGTTTTCCCATCGTTTTCAGATAAAAGGGAGACAAATTATTATTAAACCTATACAAATAATTACATTGTTATTAAAAGTAAGGAGATTCAGTAAGAATGTTTGTTTTCTGAATTCTGAGGGGTCAGTGAGATTCTGATACCATTTTAAGTGTTGTTGTTTTTTTAAGTAAGCTCCATGCTCAGTGTGGAGCCCAACATGGGGCTTGAACTCATGACCCTGAGGTGGAGGCCTGAACTGAGATCAAGAGTCGGACACTTAACCCACCCAGGGGCCCCTTTCTAAAATATGTTTATATATCAGTTTACAAAGAATAGGTTACGAAATTGAAAGTGAGCTATAAATAGCTTGAAAAGACAGAGAATGGGCTTCTTATTTCCATGAAGACTAGAATATTAGAAATCATACCAACAATATCCCAAATAAAATGCCACGATGAAATTTCCCTGGGTTCAGTCCTATGGAATTGATTGTTGTGTGGCTGGATCTTGGGTCAGCAATTTGCTTTCCTGAGGTATATCTGCATCTGGACTAAAAAGAGTCCTGAAAATCCCCACTAAGTTCACTGGAGTAGTCTGAACGTTATTTAAGCAATGTCAACTCAAAAGCCCATACACAGGAGTCTAGTCTTCGAAGTATCAGTAGTTTAAAGGACCTACACCAGTCCTTTCTACAGGGCTCTGCAACTGTCTTTTTGTGAAGAACAAATTCTAGCTTAGAGCAGAGCCTTCAGCCAAGCATCTAGGGAAGCAGACACCTGTATAATTATGAGACTGAATGTAGTTAATGTATTACAGTGGACAATAGCATCAGAATGGAAGAAAAGTAAAATTCTCTATTGGGATCAGTACATAACTGTTTCATTAGGGTTTAATCAATGTTTCCTCCCCCCGAGAGTAAGAATATATTACAAACAGTGAGAGCATTTATAAATCTCTAAGATCTTTCCATAAAATAGACACATTTTAGAATATCGATATTTATAATATTTTACCAATACAGACTAACCGAGGGAAGGCTGAGCATCTCTTCTGATTTGAAAATTTTTTCCCATGCAGTTTTTACAATTGTGTTGAACTAATAAAGGATACCAAACAAACCCAATTATTTCAAGCATCTCTCCTTTTATAAGGTGAAAAGAATACATCCTTGCAATTTCTGAGGGCCCTCTGGGAAATTTCAAAGACAGTTTAAGTTTAAAAGCCAGCCCCCCACCCCTTTCTTCCTAAATTTGAAGGCTGGATTTTGGAAAGACAAAATAAAAAAAAAATAATCAGAAAAATGTTTGGATATTTGATTAAGATAGGAGGCCTGGGAATCAATGCTTGGTTACTTATTTAACCAACGTAAAAGTATTTTAAGATAAACATAGAAGAAACTTAGCTCTTTCACAAGTGAGGAACATTTTGTGTTTTGTTTTGAATAAGCAGGGACATTATTCTGGTAAGCTATGGGATCTCGGCTATCTGGGTGGAGTTCTCAGAAGGTAAAGGATAACGTACCCACCTCTTGGTAAGAGCTCTAGGACCAATCTGTCATGTAGCAGAGGGTAAGCCACATTCTAGCTTTGCATTTATAGGGTACATGGAAATAAATGTTTCATGATTCCCCGTCCCCTTTTTAAACAATTGCTTAGTGAATAAGTGCATCAAAGCTGGCAAACTTGGTCAAAATGGATCATATATCATGGTCGCGTCTCAGACTCACCCAAGTATAAACTAAGGCAAATAAAATCTCCTACCCTCACACCCTCAGCAGTGTGCTATTCACTCAAATTTTATCTTTCATTTTACTCTTGCATATCCTGAAACAAACTTGTATTTTATTTTAGACAAAGCTACTTTCTTTTTTCCTTGAAAACAAAAACTCATCCCATGACTTGGCATACACGGCTATAGTTTTCCATTACTTTTGCTGTGAGTCCATGCATATTAATTATAACTTTTAGCCAAAGGAACTAAATTATGTTTCAGATAGAAAACTGGGAACTTTGTTTGTTACATATAAGCATTTCAGCAGATAGCAAAGTGCATGATGCACATAACACCATCCTCAACAACTACACACTTACACCTTCTTTCATACCTTCTTAAAGTGGCAAAATGAATACATTTCTTTTTTTAAGTTTTTATTTAAATTCCAGTGAGTTAACATACAGTGTTATATTAGTTTCAGGTGTACAATGCAGTGATTCAACACTTCTATATATCACAACAAGTGCCCTCCTCAATCCCCATCACCTGTTTCACCCATCCCCCACCCACCTCCTCTCTGGTCACCATCAGTGTGTTCTCTATAGTTACGAGTCTGTTCCTTGGTTTGCCTCTCTCTCTTTTTTCCCCTGTGATACTTTTTTTTTTTTATGTTATGTTAATCACCATACATTACATCATTAGTTTTCCTTTGTTTTATTTTTAAAATTCCACATATGAGTGAAAAAAATGAACACATTTCTTAACATGACCTAAAGATACAATCACTTGTGTATAAAAAAAAAAAAAGGAAAAACCCAAAGCCTAAAATCATGCTTAGTAATCACTGTTCAGTGTTCAGTCTTAGAAATTTTTAAGGGATGGCTGAGTGGCTCAGTCGGTTAAGTGTCTGCCTTTGGCTCAGGTCATGATCTCAGGGTGTTGGGATGGAGTCCCGCATCCGGCTCCCTGCCTGCTCAGCAGGAAGTCTGCTTCTCCCTCTCCCTCTAACCCCGCTGATGCTTGTGCTCTCTCTCTCTCTCTGAAATAAATAAATAAAATCTAAAAAAAAAGAAAAATTTCACAGATCAAAAGATTATTCATTAAATTGACGTACTATCGGGGCTCCTGGGTGGCTCAGTTGGTTAAGCGTCTGCCTTCGGCTTAGGTCATGATCCCAGGGTCCTGGGATCAAGCCCCATGTTGCGGTGGGCTCCCTGCTCAGTGGGGAGTCTGCTTCTCCCTCTGCTCCTCCCCCACCCCCCAGCTCGTGCTCTCTCTATCTTTGTCGGAAATAAATAAAATCTTTTAATAAAAAAATAAAAATAAACAAATTGATGTACTATCAATCCAAGTGTTTAAGTTTCCAAAAGATTATGGAGATTATATTTAAACTGAACTACTATAAAACATTAGTTGAAATTATGATTCAGTTTAGTTGAACACAAATATAGACCAATAATCTTAAATATTATATAGGAGTAATATTAGCTTATTTGATAGATAATCTATATAAGAAATCTATGAAATTCAAGTCAACTAATCTCCTTATGAGAAAATAAATCTAAGTCTTATGAAAAAGTAAAATGTATGCTTATAGATTACTTAGTACTGATAAATCAGAGAAAAAACATAAAAGTGTTTCTTTTCTTTCTTAAACCAAAATTGTCAAACCAGTCTGATTTGTTCAAAGATTCACCTTAATTATTTAAGCTTGGATTTTTAAAATATTTCTGAGTTAGTAGTTTCTGTAAGGATGATTTTTTTCCCTAAAAGTTTAGCATGTTTAAAGTGCTAAGGGTACAGTTTATTTATTTTCTGTAAATTTTGAGAAATATTTGATTTCTTTAGGCACTTATTTATCCCTATAAACAATCAGAACAGAGCTCCTTTAACTTAAGAGCGGTAATTATTAAGAACCTCTGGATGTGAGGGGGGCGGAGCAAGATGGCGGAGGAGTAGGAGACCTAGATTTCGTCTGGTCTCAGGAATTCAGCTGAATAGGGATCAAACCATTCTGAACACCTACGAACTCAACAGGAGATCGAAGAGGAGAGTAACAACAACTCTCTGAACAGAGAAGCGACCACTTACTGGAAGGTAGGACGTGCGGAGAAGTGAATCCGAGGCGATATTCGGGAGGATAGACGGCGGGGGAGGGGGCCTCCGTTGGCCGCTTCTGGCAAGTGCTAGAGCCGCGGAGCACAAAATCGGAACTTTGAGAAGCCGGCTCCGCTGAGGGACGTCGCTGCAGTGGCTAAGCGGGGCAGTGGAACACTCGCTGGGACAGTGTGGTCTCAGGACCCTTGGGGTCACAGAAAGACCTGGGGTGCCTGAGTGCGCCAGAGCTCCCAGGTATCAGAGCGGGGAAGCCGGCTGCAGAGACGGAGCAGAGTCGCGGGCTCTCAACTCAGGGTTGCCATAAACCGTGATCCGCGGCCCAGTCGGGCCACTGCTCCTCCAGCAGGGACCCAACAAGCGGCAGAGCCGGGGAGACTCCCCTTCCTCCCCTGGGAGGAGCGGCGCGGGAACGCACCGCAGGGATCTGCTGGGTTTGGAGACTCCACACGGGGTCGGGTGCCAGACATAGAAACGCTCGGTCACAGGCCGGGTGAGCACGGAGTGAGGCCGGAGACCAGGGACACGGGAGTGACTGCTTTTCTCTGGGGGCGCACTGAGGAGCGGGGCCCCGAGTTCTCAGCTCCTCTGGGTGGAGATTGGGAGGCCACCATTTTCGCCCTGGTCCTCCAAAGCTGTACCGAGAGCTTGCAGGGAACAAAAGCTCCTGAGAGCAAACCCCAACAGCTTGCTTAGCCCCGACCGACCAGGGCGGGGCAATTCAGCCTCCGGTAAAGACATTTGGAAACCACGGCAACAGGCCCTTCCCCCAGAAGATCAGCAGGAACAGCCAGCAAGCCAAGACCAAGTTTACCGATCAGGAGAACGGGAGAACTCCAGCGCTAGGGGAATACTGCACATAGAATTCATGGCTTTTTTTTTTTTTACCATGATTCATTAGTTCATCAAAGTTATTTTTTTAACTGTTTTTTTTTAATTTTTCTTTTTCCCCTTTTCAACCAACATCTTATCCATCCCTTTTTAAAAAAAACATTTTTTATTTTTCATTTTTAGAGTCATATTTTATCCCTTCATAGTAGTTACTCTTATTTTTGGCATATATATATATAAGTTGTTCTCTCTTTAAAATTTTGAGATACAGTTTCTTCTAACAGATCAAAATATACCCTAAGTCACTAGTGTATGGCTTTGTTCTAGTCTCCTGCCTGATCACATTCTCTCCCTTTTTTCTTTTTCTTTTTTTTAAATCTTCTTTCTTTTTTCAAACAACTTATCAATTCCTTTTATAAAATCTTTTATAATTTTCATCTTTACAGTCATCTTCAATCCCTTCATTGTATCAACCCCTATTTTGTACATATATGTCTTTCTTCCTTTAAAATTTTAGGAGGCACTTTTTTCTAACAGACCAAAATACACCCAAAATCTAGTGTGTGGCACTGATCTATGCACTAGCCTGATCATATTTGATCATATTCTGCTTTTTTTGTATTGTTCTGTTTTTGTTTTTATCTTTTTTTTTTCTCTCTTTCTTTTTTCTTTCTTTCCCTTTCTTTTCCCCTGGTTTCAGGTCTTTTCTGATTTGTATAGAGTATATTTGCTGGGGACGTTGTTAACCTGTTAGCATTTTGTTCTCTCATTCATCTATTCTCCTCTGGACAAAATGACAAGATGAAAAAAATCACCTCAGCAAAAAGAACAAGAGGTAGAACCGTCAGCCAGGGACCTACTCAGTACGGACAGTAGTACAATGTCGGACCTACAGTTCAGAATCATGACTTTAAAGATACTAGCTGGGCTTGAAAAAAGCGTGGAAGTTATTAGAGAAACCCTTTCTGGAGAAATAAAAGAACTAAAATCTAACCAAGTCGAAATCAAAAAGGCTATTGATGAGGTGCAATCAAAAATGAGAGCACTAACTGCTAGGATAAATGAGGCAGAAGAGAGAATCAGTGATATAGAAGACCAAATGATGGAAAATAAAGAGGCTTAGAAAAAGAGAGAGAAACAACTACAGGATCACGAGGGCAGAATTCGAGAGATAAGTGATATGATAAGACGAAACAACATTAGAATAATTGGGATCCCAGAAGAAGAAGAAAGAGAGAGAAGGGTAGAAGGTATAATGAGGCAAATTATACCAGAGAAGTTCCCTAATGTGGGGAAGGAAACAGGCATCAAAATCCAGGAGGCACAGAGAACCCCTCTCAAAATCAATAATAATAGGTCAACACCCCGACATCTAATAGTAAAACTTAAGAGTCTCAGAGACAAAGAGAAAATCCTGAAAGCAGCTCAGGAGAAGAGATATGTAACCTAAAATGGTAGAAATATTAGATTAGCAACAGACCTATCCACAGAGACCTGGCAGGCCAGAAAGGACTGGCAAGATATCTTCAGGGCACTAAATGAGAAAAATATGCAGCCAAGAATAGTATATCCAGCTAGGCTGTCATTGAAAATAGAAGGAGATAAAAAGTTTCCAGGACAAACAAAAACTAAAGGAATTTGCAAACACGAAACCAGCCCTCCAAGAAATATTGAAAGGGGTCCTCTAAGCAAAGAGAGAGCCTAAAAGCAGCATAGATCGGAAAGGAACACAGACAATATACAGTAACAGTCACCTTACAGGCAATACAATGGCACTAAATTCATACCTTTCAAGAGTTACCCTGAATGTAAATGGGCTAAATGCCCCAATCAAAAGATACAGGCTATCAGATTGGATTAAAAAACAAGACCCATCAATATGCTGTCTGCAAGAGACTCATTATAGACCCAAAGACACCCCCAGATTGAAAGTGAGGGAGTGGAAAACCATTTACCATGCTAATGGACACCAAAAGAAAGCTGGGGTGGCAATCCTTATATCAGACAAATTAGATTTTAAAACAAAGACTGTAATAAGAGATGAGGAAGGACACTATATCCTACTTAAAGGGTCTATCCAACAAGAAGATCTAACAATTGTAAATATCTATGCCCCGAACATGGGAGCAGCCAATTATATAAGGCAATTAATAACAAAAGCAAAGAAACACATTGACAACAATACAATAATAGTGGGGGACTTTAACACCCTCCTGACTGAAATGGACAGATCATCTAAGCAAAAGATCAACAAGGAAATAAAGGCTTTAAATGACACACTGGACCAAATGGACTTCACAAACATAATCAGAACATTCCATCCCAAAGCAACGGAATACACATTCTTCTCTAGTGCCCATGGAACATTCTCCAGAATTGATCACATCCTAGGTCACAAATCAGGTATCAACCAGTATCAAAAGATTGGGATCATTCCCTGCATATTTTCAGACCACAGTGCTTTGAAACCAGAACTCAATCACAAGAGGAAAGTCGGAAAGAACTCAAATACATGGAGGCTAAAGAGCATCCTACTAAAGAATGAATGGATCAACCAGGAAATTAAAGAAGAATTAAAAAAATTCATGGAAACCAATGAAAATGAAAACACAACTGTTCAAAATCTTTGGGATACAGCAAAGGCAGTCCTGAGAGGAAAGTATATAGCAATACAAGCCTTTCTCAAGAAACAAGCAAGGTCTCAAATACACAACCTAACCCTACACCTAAAGCAGCTGGAGAAAGAACAGCAAATAAAGCCTAAACCCAGCAGGAGAAGAGAAATAATAAAGATCAGAGCAGAAATCAATGAACTAGAAACCAAAAGAACAGTAGAACAGATCAACGAAACTAGGAGCTGGTTCTTTGAAAGAATTAAAAAGATTGATCAACTCCGGGCCAGACTTATCAAAAAGAAAAGAGAATGGACCCAAATCAACAAAATCATGAATGAAAGAGGAGAGATCACAACCAACACCAAAGAAATACAAACAATTTTAAGAACATATTATGAGCAACTCTATGCCAGCAAATTAGATAACCTGGGAGAAATGGATGCATTCCTAGAGATGTCTCAACTACCAAAACTGAACCAGGAAGAAATAGAAAACCTGAACAGACCTATAGCCACTAAGGAAATTGAAGCAGTCATCAAAAATCTCCCAAGAAACAAAAGCCCAGGGCCAGATGGCTTCCCAGGGGAATTCTATCAGACATTTAAAGAATTAACAACTATTCTCCTGAAACTGTTCCAAAAAATAGAAATGGAAGGAAAACTTCCAAACTCATTTTATTAGGCCACCATTACCTTGATCCCCAAACCAGACAAAGACCCCATCAAGGGCGCCTGGGTGGCTCAGTTGGTTGGGCGACTGCCTTCGGCTCAGGTCATGATCCTGGGGTTCGGGGATCGAGTCC
>NW_027397124.1:4725026-4773787 GCF_003265705.2 Callorhinus ursinus | reverse complement strand
TGATCAAAAAGAAAAGAGAAATGACCCAAATCAACAAAATCATGAATGAAAGAGGAGAGATCACAACCAACACCAAAGAAATACAAACAATTATAAGAACATATTATGAGCAACTCTATGCCAGCAAATTAGATAACCTGGAAGAAATGGGTGCATTCCTAGAGATGTATCAACTACCAAAATTGAACCAGGAAGAAATAGAAAACCTGAACAGACCTATAACCACTAAGGAAATTGAAACAGTCATCAAAAATCTCCCAAGAAACAAAAGCCCAGGGCCAGACGGCTTCCCAGGGGAATTCTATCAGACATTTCAAGAAGAATTAATACCTATTCTCCTGAAACTGTTCCAAAAAATAGAAATGGAAGGGAAACTTCCAAACTCATTTTATGAGGCCAGCATTACCTTGATCCCAAAACCAGACAAAGACCCCATCAAAAAGGAGAATTACAGACCAATATCCTTGATGAACATGGATGCAAAAATTCTCACCAAAATACTAGCCAATAGGATCCAACAGTACATTAAAAGGATTATACACCATGACCAAGTGGGATTTATCCTTGGGCTACAGGGTTGGTTCAACATCCGCAAATCAATCAACGTGATACAATACATTAACAAAAGAAAGAACAAGAATCATATGATCCTCTCAATAGATGCAGAAAAAGCATTTGACAAAGTACAGCATCCTTTCTTGATCAAAACTCTTCAGAGTATAGGGATAGAGGGTACATACCTCAATATCATAAAAGTCATCTATGAAAAACCTACAGTGAATATCATTCTCAATGGGGAAAAGCTGAGAGCTTTTCCCCTAAGGTCAGGAACGCGGCAGGGATGTCCACTCTCACCACTGCTATTCAACATAGTATTAGAAGTCCTAGCCAGAGCAATCAGACAACAAAAAGAAATCAAAGGCATCCAAATCGGCAAAGAGGAAGTCAAACTCTCACTCTTTGCAGATGATACGATACTGTATGTGGAAAACCCAAAAGACTCCACCCCAAAACTGCTAGAACTCATACAGGAATTCAGTAAAGTAGCAGGATATAAAATCAATGCACAGAAATCAGTGGCATTCCTATACACCAACAACAAGACAGAAGAGAGAGAAATGAAGGAGTCGATCCCATTTACAATTGCACCCAAAACCATAAGATACCTAGGAATAAATCTAACCAAAGAGGCAAAGGATCTGTACTCAGAAAACTATAAAATACTCATGAAAGAAATTGAAGAAGGCACAAAGAAATGGAAAAACGTTCCATGCTCATGGATTGGAAGAACAATGCTACCTAGAGCAATCTACACATTTAATGTAATCCCCATCACAATACCATCCACTTTTTTCAAAGAAATGGAACAAATAATCCTAAAATTTGTATGGAACCAGAAGAGACCCCGAATAGCCAGAGGAATATTGAAAAAGAAAAGCAAAGCTGGCGGCATCACAATTCCGGACTTCCAGCTCTATTACAAAGCTGTCATCATCAAGATAGGATGGTACTGGCACAAAAACAGACACATCGATCAATGGAACAGAATAGAGAGCCCAGAAATGGACTCTCAACTCTATGGTCAACTCATCTTTGACAAAGCAGGAAAGAATGTCCAATGGAAAAAAGACAGTCTCTTCAACAAATGGTGTTGGGAAAATTGGACAGCCACATGCAGAAGAATGAAACTGGATCATTTCCTTACACCACACACAAAAATAGACTCCAAATGTTTGAAAGACCTAAACGTGAGACAGGAGTCCATCAAAATCCCAAAGGAGAACACAGGTAGCAACCTCTTCGACCTCAGCCGCAGCAACTTCTTCCTAGAAACATCGCCAAAGGCAAGGGAAGCCAGGGCAAAAATGAACTATTGGGATTTCATCAAGATAAAAAGCTTTTGCATAGCAAAAGAAACAGTCCACAAAACCAAAAGACAACGGACAGAATGGGAGAAAATATTTGCAAATGACCTATCAGATAAAGGGCTAGTATCCAAAATCTATAAAGAACTTCTCAAACTCAACACCCAAAGAACAAATAATCCAATCAAGAAATGGGCAGAAGACATGAACAGACATTTTTCCAAAGAAGACATCCAAATGGCCAACAGACACATGAAAAAGTGTTCAACATCGCTTGGCATCAGGGAAATCCAAATCAAAACCTCAATGAGATACCACCTCACACCCGTCAGAATGGCTAAAATGAACAAGTCAGGAAACGACAGATTTGTCGGGGATGTGGAGAAAGGGGAACCCTCCTACACTGTTGGTGGGAATGCAAGCTGGTGCAACCCCTCTGGAAAACAGTATGGAGATTCCTCAAACAGTTGAAAATAGAGCTACCATATGATCCAGCAATTGCACTACTGGGTATTTACCACAAAGATACCAATGTAGGGACCCGAAGGGGTACGTGCACCCCAATGTTTATAGCAGCAAAGTCCACAATAGCCAAACTGTGGAAAGAGCCAAGATGTCCATCGACAGATGAATGGCTAAAGAAGAGGTGGTATATATACACAATGGAATATTATGCAGCCATCAAAAGGAATGAGATCTTGCCATTTGCAACGACGTGGATGGAACTGGAAGGTGTTATGCTGAGTGAAATAAGTCAATCAGAGAAAGACATGTATCATATGACCTCACTGATATGAGGAATTCTTAATCTCAGGAAACAAACTGAGTGTTGCTGGAGTGGTGGGGGGTGGGAGGGATGGGGTGGCTGGGTGATAGACATTGGGTAGGGTACATGCTATGGTGAGCGCTGTGAATTGTGCAAGACTGTTGAATCACAGATCTGTACTTCTGAAACAAATAATGTAACATATGTTAAGAAAAAAGAAAAAGAAGAAGATAGCAGGAGGGGAAGAATGAAGGGGGTAAGTCAGAGGGGGAGACGAACCATGAGAGACGATGGACTCTGAAAAACAAACTGAGGGTTCTAGAGGGGAGGGGGGTGGGGGGACGGGTTAGCCTGGTGATGGGTATTAAAGAGGGCACATTCTGCGTGGAGCACTGGGTGTTATGCACAAACAATAAATCATGGAACACTACATCAAAAACTAACGATGTAATATATGGTGATTAAAATAACAATAAAAAATTTTTTAAAAAAAGAACCTCTGGATGTAGGGTAACATTTCACACTTGCACAATTAGAGGTAAAGCCTGTTCTAAACTGTAGACACACAGGTGCATAAACACATAGCTTACAACTTCAGTCCTATGACTATAGCAAGGGATCGAAAGTAAACACAAAAATGAAGAAACTCAATTGTCCTAATCTCAAAGAGCTCCCTTACAGTAGATAGCAAATATTTGGTTGATTGAATTGAGCTCACCAAGATACAAACAGACAAACAAACAAAAAGGCAAACAAGAGTCTCTGTCATCTGTCAGCCAATAGAGAATAAATGTCCATTACCCATGCTACAGACATCCCAAATCATTAGACCACATCAGCAAGTTTCTAGCCATTGCTGCCATTAGTGGGGAATCGTTGATTGGCCTTACATGAGCTAGAAACAAAAACAAAACCGGAAAATTAGAAAAAAAAAAACCCACCAGAATCAATAGTTAGTTTTATCACTACTTGAGAGTCACTCTGGAAGCTAAGAAAAGACATATCTGGGCTCGAGCAACCCATGGGTGTGTGTCTCAAGCAAGGCGGTTTAACTGGGTCTGTCAGGGAAGTCCATTTGGACGTCTCTATGGGATGACCTCTGCAAGGGCTAAAGTAAATTTTCAAGAAGGCAAAATCTTGACTGTTGTGCAAATATAAAGTAAGCACATGCACAAAATGTTATTTAACCAATGAATGGATGAGACAACCAATAAGATGAAAATTATCTCAAAGAACATTTGAGCAGCTGGGGATATTTAAGCAGCTTAGCATCCTGCAAAGTCATAAACTGCAACCTTGGGCGTTGTTTTTGACTGTGGACAGAAATTATTTGCACCCCTTACCAAACAAAAATTCACAAGTGATTCTGTCCCTGTGGAGATGGAAAATGGCTCAGTCAATACAAAGTCAATCAAAGGTGCAAGCCCAGCACTATCCTGAAAAAACACTTAGAAATCTTGGCATATTTCTCTCTTTTCGTGTTTTACCTACCACTTTTTTCCTTGCGGCAGGATTAGGGTTACAAAAACAATTAAGAAGTTCTCGGGATGCCTGGGTGGCTCAGTGGGTTAAGCATCTGCCTTCGGCTCAAGTCATGATCCTAGGGTCCTGCGATGGAGCCCCATATCCAGGCTCCCTGCTCAGTGGGAAGCCTGCTTCTCCCTCTGCTTATTACACTCTCTCTCTCTGGCAAATAAATAAATAAAATCTTTACAAAAAAAAAGTTATCTATCATGTATGGTACTATACCATATATACTCATTTATCAGGTCTGTTACTATACCACATATACAGGTACTATAGTACCTTCATTTATTTTAAACACCTTTCTTTTGATTGTTATTGAAGCTAAGTACTTAGATGGGTTTTATCTTTCTGTTTCTTCCCATGTAAACTCTTTTTTTTTTTTTTAAGATTTATGTATTTATTTTAGAGAGAGAGAGAATGTGGCAGAGGGAGAGCTAGAGACAGTCTTAAGCAGACTCTGTACTCTGAGCGCAGAGCCCAATGCCAGACTCCGGCCCACGACCCTGAGATCACAACCTGAGCCAAAATGAAGAGTGCCATGCTTAACCGACTGGGCCATCCAGGCACCCTTCCTCCCATGGAAACTCTGAATTCATCTACTTGGAATCACTCCCAGAATGAAATCTGGGCATTTAATAAATACTTCTGGTTCTCTTATTTGTATGTTCTTAACAGACAGCATTTGTCGCTTGTATTCACACAAATGTAATTTCTTGCCTTGTTTTTCTTGACATGTACAAAATATGTTCCGTTATGCAATCACAAATTTAAAAAATATCCAAACATCTTAGAACTGATAATATCTTTCATTTCTTCATTCATAAATTTATTTCTCTTTCCCAGATGGATTGAGCTGGTGCTTCAGAGATTTGTTACATTTTAATTTTTTAACCCACTTGTAATAGTCTGTAGTTTGGGAAGTCAGCTCCCTTTTGTTCATCTGGGGTCCAGCTGTAGACTTATTCCTACAGCATTTTGTTACATTCCTTTTCCCCTCTGCTGTGCTACTGCTGGTTAATAATTCATTAAGTTCATGTAATTGTTGAAGTTAATTTCTGGAGAGTCTTGCTTAGTTTTTATCGTGATTTTAAAGTAATTTTCTCTTTGTAATATCCCTCTTAATTAAAATTCTCAAAAGATATTTTCTAGAACTTTATAAATTTGTGATGATATCCAGAAAAACACCAAGAAATAGTATAAAATATTTCTATATACTTTCATGATGAGGGACTCTGTTTAAATAGTCTTCACCTTGATTTTGTGGCTTTCACTGCTTAGCTGTCTTGGTCCCCAAGTTAAATGAACGGCCAAGTATTTTGAGCCTTGTTTTGCTGGTGGTGGGACCATCACTGTAAATGAAATTTTACTTTTATTACCTTGCTGTATTTCACTGATAAAAAAGAGGGTGGTAGGTTTCTGGTTTCTCAGGAAGGAGACTCTGCTTCAGGTATAAACCTAAGATATGACTCCCACCCTGAGGTCACCCACATCTCCTCCCAATTAGAAACAGGAGAGCAAAGCAGCTGGGAGTCTTGAGGTCTGAATCCTGACTCCACCACTTCCTAGCTGTCTGACTTTCAGCAAACTAGGAAACCTCTCTGTGCCTTGCTTTCCTCAGATAAAAAATGTGAGGAATAATAGTACTTGCTTCATAGTATTGTCAAGAGGGTTAATTGAGGTAATATATGTAAAGCTTTTACAACATTGAGGCACTCAATAAATGTTAGTTGTTGTTATTAAGGATTCCCTAACCCTTTTTTAAATTTAAATTCAATTTAATTAACATATAGTGTGTTATTAGTTTCAGGGGTAGAATTTAGTGATTCATCACTTGCATACAACACCCAGTGCTCATTCCCATCAAGGGCCTTTCTTAATGCCCATCACCCAGTTACCTAACTCTTAAGTTAAGTGAGGGCAAAGAAATGGAGAGACACTGCAGAGGATGGGAGAATTAATGTCTTTGGTGACTGGCCCTGAACAGCCAGTCTTGAGTATTTGATGAAGATCTGCACACACTCTCAAGGAACCAAGTTGTCAAAAACCACCTTTCAGAAATCAAAGAAAACCTTGAGTGGGATCTTTTTTGTGATCCTTCTTGCCTTTTCCATCACCAATGAATTTTTACTTTACAATGCAAATTTAATAAACATTCCTTATTTTGTTTTCTACATTCCACTTAAAAAAAAAAAATTGGCCACATGTTCCAAGAGGAAAACCTGATTTTGTACTCTGTATGCAAAGCTGCTAACATAGTCACTGGTTTTGCCAATGTTTATTATGCATTATGTTTTGCTTCAGTTGGCATAATTTCATGCTACATTAGCCATATAAGCAGGATTTATGGTGAATGATATCTAACAGTTTCAATTAGCAAAGATGCCAGGTGTGTGGTGTTGGAAAATTGTTATGGGGAGATTCTAACCTTGTTCACAGAGCACCCTACTTACTCAAAACATTATTTTAACATCTGTTCAAGTCATATTCATTAGCAGTCATTTGCAGTATTGTGAATGGAATACTGATTTCCAAAGACAAGGCAATCAACAGTTGCTTGATTAGCTCAAAAGAAACGGTTCCTGTTATTTTGCATGACAGTGTCAGAGTGTGGCTGCAAAGCAGGCTGTTCTGATTTGACTAAGAGAAAATGGAACTGACTGCAGGATTCTCTAGAAGTCTGGTAGGTCGAGGGGAGAGCTGGAGAGGGTCCGCATCCCATCCTTCACAAGTCCGGCTGTCGCTTGTACCTGGCGGTGGCTCCCATGTGCCCATCCTTTCCGTGGCCTCTGCTGGGCTGCTGGGCGTGGTCAGCCTCAGCCCTCGCACGGACTGTTGCAGAACTGCCTGCCGCTCTTCCGCCTCTAGCCTTGCCCCTCTAGCAGCTTGTCCACGCGGCTCCTGCCTGGGTGATTTTTGTAACACAGAGATATGATTAGTTTACTTCCCCGGCTGAACTTGTTCAGCAGCTCTCTTCTCACTAGCCACATGATACAATCAAAACTTCTGCCTTTGACATACAAAGACCATCAGGGTTGCCCCTGCCTTCCTGTTAAGCCTCATCTCCCTCTCTTCCCTTCCCTAAGCTTCATCCTCTGGAGTTGCTTGTGTCTCCCTTTACTTGCCCTTCATACTTCTTCTTCTTTTTTAAGATTTTATTTATTTATTTGACAGAGAGACACAGCGAGAGAGGAGCAGGGGGAGTGGAAGAGGGAGAAGCAGGGTTCCTGTCGAGCAGGGAGCCTGATGTGGGGCTCGATCCCCGGACCCTGGGATCATGACCTGAGCCGAAGGCAGACGCTTAATGACTGAGCCACCCAGGCGCCCACCCTTCATACTTCTGCTCAATTGCTTTCTTCTGTAAAGAATTCCCTGATCCTGCCGGCAGAGTAGGGAGCCTTCCCCTGTGCTCATGCAGCACTTTGTACATAGCTTCATAATGAGAAATAAAACATTTTGGGGACGTTTGGGTGGCTCAGTCGGTTAAGTGTCTGCCTTCAGCTCAGTCATGATCCTTGGGTACTAGGATCAAGTCCAGAATCCCGGGCTCTCTGCTCAGCGGGGAGCCTGCTTCTCCCTCTCCCTCTGCCCCACCCCCGCTTGTGCCCGCATACACATACTCTCTGTCAAATAAATAAATAAAATCTTTTAAAAAAAGGAAAGAAAGAAAATATTAGGTTGTTACTGGTTGTTGAGTAGCTCTCTCCACTAAAATGATAGCTCCTTGAAAGCAAGGGTTATTTCCTTCATTTTCATTTTTGAATTCCCAGGGCCTGGCATGTCATGGGCAATATCTATTTGCTGAATAAATTTGAAATTGTAAATTAAATAATATAAATGTAAAATTTCACAGTGATTTAACTAAAAAATAAGTAAAAGTGTTTTTAAAATAGTAGCTATCTTTCATCATGTATTTACTATTTGCCAGATGCTTAGGCAAGTACTTTTGATTTTGTTACACGTTTCCCAAATTCCAGTGCAGACTATTTTATTTAGTTTGACTCATTTTTGCTAAGATAAATGTATTGTATTTTATTTTATTTACTTATTTTTTTAAAAGATTTTATTTATTTATTTGACAGAGAGATAGAGAGAGAACACAAGTAGGCAGAGAGGCAGGCAGAGGGAGAGGGAGAAGCAGACTCTCCACTGAGCAGGGAGCCCGATGCGGGGCTGGATCCCAGGACCCTGGGATCATGACCTGAGCCGAAGGCAGCCGCTTAACCGACTGAGCCACCCAGGCGCCCCTAAGATAAATGTATTTTAAAGGAAACTTTTATATTATTACTGCATGTAGAAAGTGAGTATTACTGTCATAAATGGAAATGAGTAAACTATGTAATATAAACGTAGTGTATCTAATTAATTTGCTAAAATGTTCTCCAATGAAAAGAAAAGTATTTAAGATCAGTCAGGAAATAAGGATATTCAGCTCAATTTCACATAGCTTAAGAAAAACTTATGAGAATCTACGTTAATGAGAATGTTTTAGTTTTGATGTAAGCTTGCACCAATATTCCTAATTCACGTGCATTCATAGCTTGAGAGGTGATTACATATAATTTACTTTTTTGATAGTTCCTAACAAAAGTGATGTAAGTGATTTTTGTTCAACAAATTTTAGTTAAAAGAAACCATCTGAGGAGATTGCCAGAATTTATACTTGTGTTATTTGGTAATGATGCCCAAAATGATGGGGAACAATATTCCTTATTCACTCGAGGCTGCCAATGAGATTGGAAAAACACTTACGAGAACCTTCTTTTTATTAAGTTGTTTGTTCAAAATTTTCTTGGCAAGATCTTTGAGTTCAAAGCCAATTTGTTCACCTAACAAAAGGGATCAAGCATGTCATAATCAAAGAGTGGCCCTCCTTGGGTCTAATTTTATGCCTCTCCGGGGGCATGCTGCTTTGTAGGAATAAATTCAAGTTGTCCAGATGACCAAATGTAACTGAGATTATGCTAATTTGCTCAGTTACGCAATCATGGATATTAACTCAGAGAATAAAAGTCCCTTTCAGAATGACTTTGTCCTCATGGTTTGGATGTATGTACCCTGGGGAAACCAAAAAGCTTCAATGTGAAACAGTCACTGTTTGGAGTCACTGCCTTTCTCTACACAAAGTTGAAGAAAAGCTGAGAATTCAGTTACAATGGACAAATGTAACAATTTAAACAGCTTTTTAAAATACCTAAGTCCTTCCCTTTCTCTTCACACAGTTGAGGGCTTCTCTGTGTTTCTAAAAGTGCATAGATTTTCGATTTTACCTCTGGAACAGTAGCTTGAGTAGACAAAGCAAGTCCTCTCGGCTTTAGTGATACCTGCATTCAACATGGGATCAATGACACAACAGTTCACACTAGTGCACCGGACCCACTGTGCTACACGCTCACACCTGTAAAGGATGATGGCAAGAGAGTCAGTTATTGAAGGTTCAAAATGTATCATGTGTGGTAGGCAGTTGATGACCCTCCAAAAATGTCCACTTTCTAATCCCTAGAACCTGTGACCCTGTTACCTTGTCTGGGTGAAGGGATTTTACAGATGTGATTAGGGTTAAGGACTTTACAATGTGAGATTATCCTGGATTACCTGCGAGGGCCCAGTCTAATCCCATGAGTCCTTAAAAGGTGAGAAACTGTTCCAGGCTGTAGCCAGAGAGAGATGTGACAATGAGGAAGGATCACAGAGTTGTGACTTTGCATAGATCTATGAGACTTGGCCAAAAGAATGTTTTGATTCCTAATTATTTCCTTTTTCTTTTTTTTTTTTTTAGATTTTATTTATTTATTTGACAGAGAGCACAGACAGGGGGAGCTGCAGGCAAAGGGAGAGCGAGAAGCAGGCTCCCCGCTGAGCAGGGAGCCCCATGTGGGGTTCGATCCCAGGATTCTGAGATCATGGCCTGAGCTGAAGGCAGATGCTTAACCGACTGAGCCATCCAGGCACCCCTTGATTCCTAGTTATTTCCAATTATTACCAAGTAAAATAATTAAGTCCATATTAGTTACCACCCCGTATTCCTCTTAGTCTAAGAAGAAATAAGCCAGTTAAACCTGATAGCTTTAGAGGGAATGAACTTAAGTTGGGGGACAGGAGCATTTTTTTAAAAGATTTTATTCATTCATTCATTTGAGAGAGAGAGAGAGAGACAGAGAGCGCACAAGCAGGGGGAGAGGCAGAGGGAGGGGGAGAAGCAGACTCCTCACTAAGCTGGGAGCCCGACATGGGGCTCGATCCCAGGACCTGGAGATCATGACCCGAGCCAAAGGCAGATGCTTAACCATCTGAGCCACCCAGGCGCCCCGACAGGAGCACTTTTTAAAGAAATGTTTCCAAACATCCATCTTACTCACTTCCACCCTGTGACCTCCTTGCCCCTCCAGGATGTGCGGAGCTTAGGACAGTCAAGACATGGACCAGAAGAGCCATTGAAATCCTCAGCTGTCACCAACCACACCTACCCTAAGGTGAGGAATGTCCAGAGTATGGCAGTGTGGGCTTTGGGGATAGGGGAGAGAGAACAGGAGTAGAGAGGGGCAAGGAAGATGGGTAGGGTAGTTGAATCTGTCAATTTTTGTTCACAGTTCCCACCAAATTGGCCTCTTTCTTTTTATAAGGGCTTGAGCCTGATATATTTGATACAGGTAGCCAGGTTAGGGAAAATTAAAGTTGGCTGTGTATGATTTCCGCTAATGTAAAAGTTGTTCTGCAGTAAAAATGTGTTTTTTAGTAGTCAGAAATAGCAATAAATTTTTTAAGAAGATTTTATTTATTTGTTTGTCAGAGAGAGAGAGCACAAGCAGAGGGAGAGGCAGAGGGAGAAGCAGGCTCCCCGCCGCGGGGAGCCCGATGCGGGACTCGATCCCAGGACCCCGGGATCATGACCTGAGCCGAGGGAAGAGGGCGAACCGACTGAGCCACCAGGGCGTCCCGCAATAAATGTTTTCAATGGAAAAAACAGAGTAAATGGAGATGAAGAACAGAAAAGTTTGCTACGAAAGGAAAGATTTAGGTGTTTGGTTTTTTTTTTTTCTCCCTGAGAATTTAAGAAATGTGAGCATATTTATTTATTGAAGTGAAGAAGCCAACAGAAAGGGAGGGATTGAAGACCTAGGAAAAGGAGGGAATTTTTGAAAAGCAACGTGTCTGAGATGGGGAAATGGATACCAAGCCCAAGAGGTGGATGTCCCCTTGGATGGAGGGGGACCCCCTTCTCCTTTAGGAAGGGACAGGGGCAAGGAAGCCATGTGTGGGGGCACATCCAAGCCGTTCTGCCGGGCGGGGGGATGGAGACCTGGAGTTCATGCCCGAGAGACCCCATCTGCTCCGTGAATGAGAGCTAACTTCTGGTTCGACCGCCGAAGGGGTCGTGAGGCCGAGGGGAACCGCGGAGCCGGCGGGAGAATTGCTGAGCAGAGCTGGCGACACAGCTGAGGTCGAACACCATAGATGCGAGGTGTGTACACGTTCTTTAGGACAAGAAACTGTTTTAGGCAAGCAGCCTCACGCTTCCAAGGAGTGTGGCAACTGTGGATATTTTACGGAAATGATGAGCCTTTGATACTCGGTAGTCGTGATGGCCTTGAAGTTGCTGCTGACTCAGCACTCTTACCATACAAAACTGGGCCGCAACCACAAAACAGGTGGAAGAAGGAGGCTAGCTCGCGGGTGAGAAGTCACATTGGCATCAAAACACCCAGGAGAACGTCCAGAGCTGGGGTGGAAGTGACCAGGGTCTGTGAATGAAAAAAGGGAGCGGCGCGGTGTAGGCAGGTGGGGTGGGTCTCATCAGTGCATGATGTATTTTTTTCATGAGGCTGTAATAAGCGGTTGGGAGATGTTGACTCATGGCCGGCCGCTTGACATGAGGAATGGAGGATGAGTAATTATTTTCTTCTTGAGAATAAATATTTTTTTGTTAGTGAGTCAGAAGGAAAAGAATGCTATTTGGCTCTTCTCGTTTTCCTCTAAAGAAGTATCATAATTTCTCACTGCACTAAGTAGCTTTTTGCTAAGTCAAAGCTTCAATGATACAGTATATGGTGAGAGAGAAGACCCTAGAAGGGGAGCTGCTGGGGAGATGAATTGTTCAGTGGGCCTCAGTGGTCATAAAATACAATCTATCCAGAATTTGCAGGTATCTTTGCTAGTAAGCAAATTTGTGATCCAGAATTATAGGTTATGCACAACCCAGACAACAGAGCGGGTTGTCCTCATCTGGCCTCCGGGTTACTCTATAGAAGCAGTACATTTTCCATTCGGTAGTTTCATTCTATTTCCATCTATACATAGATGGAAACCAGTTCCTCTCTCTTTTTTCTGCTTCTCTGGTAGAATCTGTGCCAGGTTGTTTTTTCCTTTCTTTGAGATAGCATTTGTCCTCAAAGATTATAAAATACAGTGTATGTATTTTTCTTCATCCTGATGCTTTCCTTTTGATACTGTTTTACTGATAACATTTCCTATTTGGGGGGGGGATTTTTGTTGGGGGTATACCGTTCAGGGTATACCCTCAAGTGCATAATTTAACAACTCCATTTTTTGTTTGAGACCCATTCTTGCTGGACTGGTGGGAAATACACCCCAGCCATTTTAAAGCTTGTATCAAGGTTCCTGGGGTTTGTTAGGAAGTGTAAAAGCCTTGGGTGGAGTCTGACTGGTCCTCAAGTCACTGGTCCATACAGGGTATCCTGAGAGGTCCGCAGTCCCCCTCCACGTGGACTTTTCAGCCTTGGTGTTTCTGAAGTTTTGTGCCTCACTTGTAATCAAGACTTGGCTCAGGCCAGCTTGGCTCGTGTCTGCTATGCTGTAGCCTATGGTCATGTGTCTCTCAAATTTTGCTGCTTCTCTGCCCTGCTGTCAGGAACTGGGGCCCAGATCCCTCCACTCTGGGAAGCATGGTCCCTTTGCTCCCATTTGCCCAGCCTGGGAAAATACCATTCTTGGATTAGGATGTCATTCTCCCTTCGTGTTTCTAGTCATAAGGCTTGTCCGTGCTCTCCAACTCTTTCCAGCCTCAGACTTCTGAAAACAAAATCAGAAGGATTTGGATAACGTCAGTTTTTTAGGCCTGGAATTTTCTCTGTGGAAAGTTTTTTAGCCATGCACTCAATTTCTTTACTAGATCTAGGGCAAGTCGGGTTATGTATTTCCTCTTGAATAAGGCTTGGTTATCTGTGTCTTTCAAGGAAGCTCTTTATTTTACTTAAGTTGTCAAATTTATTGGTAAAAATTTGTTTATATATCCCTTTATTATTCCTGTGATATTTGTAAATTCTTTAGAAATGTCTCCACTTTCATTCCTGGACTTAGCAATTTTTTGCCTTCTCTTTGTTACTTGATAATTCCAGCTAGATGTTTATCGATTATTATTGATTGTAAAAAGTCAGCTTTTTATTTTGTTTTTTCCTGTTTCTCTATTTTACGTGTACTGATTTATACTGATTGTCACTGTTATCTTTATTTCTTTTATTTATTATTTATCTTTATTTCTTTTTTTTTTTGCTTACTTTGCATTTACTCTACTCTGCTTTCTCTAGTTTCTTAATATGGGAGCTTAAATAACTGATTTAAGAGCTTTCTTCTTTTCCAGTATGAGCTTTTGATGGTATAAAGTTCCCTATAAGTCTTACTTTACTCATATCCCATAAGTTTTGATAGAGTGTGTTTTCATTTTAACTCAAGATAGTCCTAATATTTGTAATTATTTTCTTTGATCCAAGGGTAATTTAGAAAGCCTATTATTTAATTCCCCAATATTTGAGGGATTTTCCAGATACCTTTCTGTTACTAATTTCTAATATAATTTCATTGAGATCAGCAAATATATTTTGACTTCTTTCAAGTTTATTGAAACTTATATAATGGCCTAGAATATGTTCTTGCTCTATTTTCATGTGCACGTGAATGAGTATTCTGCTGTTTTGTGGTGGAGTGTTATGTCCATTAGGGCATTTGGCTGACACTATTGTTCAAGTTTTCAATATCCTTATTGATTTTTTATTTATTTGTTTACAACTGCTTAGGGAGGAGTGTTGAAATCTCAACTGTCCTGGAGAATTTGCCCACTTATCTTTTCAGTTCTATCAGGTTTTGCTTCATGTATTTTGAAACTCTATTATTAAGTGCATATAAACTTAAGATTGTTGAATTTTATTGATGAATTAAGCTTCTTATCCTTATAAAATGTGTTGCTTTTCCCATGGTAACATTTCTTGTTCTCTCTTCTATTTTGTGTGATAGTAATACAGCCATCCGCCTTTCTTTCAGTTAGTTTTTGTTTGGTCTATTTTTATCTACCCTTTATGTTTAACCTATCTGTGCCTTTATATTTAATGTCAGTTTCTTGTGGACGGAATATTAATGGGTCTTGATTTTTTTTTAATCCGATGTGAAAATCTCTGCCTTTTAATTGGAATGTTTAGACAATTTAATGTAATTATTCATATAGTTGGGCTTAAATCTACCATCTTTCTATTGCTTCTAAGTATCAATCGTACCTGTTCTTTGTTTCTTTTCCTTTTTTCTGGATTATTTGAGTTTTTTTTATAATATAATTTTATCTCCATTATTGGCTTATTAAGTTATATCTCTATTTTTTAAGGTTCATAATATACATCTTTAACTTCTCACAGTCTACCTTCAGCTAATATTATATCACTTCACACATAGTGAAAGAATCTTCCAACAGCATATTTTATTTCTTCTTAATCTATTGTACGATTGCTGTCATGTCATTTACCTCTACATGTTATAGTCCCAAAATACATTGTTATTATTTCTCCTTAAATACTCAATGATCTTTTGAAGAGATTAAAAATGAGGGAAAAATCTCTTTTATATTTATATATAAGCATATATAAATATATATAAATGTAAAATATATTTATATATATTTGCCTTATCCTATGCTCTTCATCCCTTTGATCATATTCAGATTGCCATATGGAATTATTTTTCTTTTGTTTAAAGAATTGCTTTAAACATTTCTTGTAGTGAAGATCTGCTGGTGCTCAATTATTACATCTTTTCCTTATTTGAGAATTCTTTATTTCACCTTCAAATTGAAAGATATTTTCTCTGGTTATAGAATTCTAGATCTGTATTCTTATTTTTTCTTTTTCTTTTTTCAAGTTTTTGTTTAAATTCCAGTTAGTTAAAACATGCAGTATAATATTAGTTTTAGGTGTTGAATTTAGTGACTTATCACTTACATACAACACCCAGTGCTCATCACAAGTGCCCTCCTTAATACCCATCACCCATTTAGCCCATCCCCCTGCCCACCTCCCCTCCAACAACCCTCAGTTTGTTCTCTGTAGCTGAGTCTGTTTTCTGGTTTGCCTCTTTTCCCCCCTATGTTCATCTGTTTTGTTTCTTAAATTCCACATATGAGTGAAATCGTATGGCATTTGTCTTTCTCTGTAGATTTGTATTTCTAAAAATATATTTGTTTTAATTTTCATTTATTTTAGAGAGAACAAGTGAGGGAGGGGGCAGAGGGAGAGGGAGAAGCAGGCTCCCTGTTGAGCAGGGAGCCCGATGTGGGACTCGATCCCAAGACCTTGGGATCATGACCTGAGCTGAAGGCAGATGCTTAACCGACTGAGCCACCCAGGCGCCCCTTAAAAGTATTTTTAAATGTTGCTCTATTATCTTCTTATCTGCATAGTTTTTTTTAAAAGACTTTATTCATTTATTTGACAGAGAGAGAGAGAGATCACAAGTAGGCAGGCAGGCAGGCAGAGGGAGAGGGAGAAGCAGGCTCCCTGCTGAGCAGGAAGCCCGATGCGGGGCTCGATCCCAGGATCCTGGGATCATGACCTGAGCCGAAAGCAGCCACTTAACTGACTGAGCCACCCAGGCGCCCCATCTGCATAGTTTTTGGTGGGAATTCTGCTGTCCTTTTAATATTTGTTGTTCTGCCCATGGTATGTTCTTTTTTCCCTCTGGCAGCTAAAGGTTATATTAAAAATCAGGTCCAAAATTTGTAGTGTGGCGGAGTTACTTGGGAAACTAAATTCATAGCTCCAGAAAGTCTCCTTAACTAAAATGAGGATCCAGAGATGTGGGATGAGTACATTTGCGTCAAAAACATTAAAACACCTGAGTCTCTTCAACATTCTGGCTAACAGAAGCAGACCCTTTCTCTTGCTAGAGAAGAGTGGACTCCTACTGCCTGTAGATCATGCAAAGTTCTTATCCGAAGCAGATGCATTGCAAGATGATGCATGTCCTCAAATCTGCCTTTGTTTATCCTCATTGTATCCAGACAAAGAACTAGGTTTCAGTCTCCAAATGACCTGAACAGGGAAGTACTGTCCTCACAATGAGAGAAAATGGATTATTTCCCCCATTCCCAAACCTGCAGGACTTGGCAGGAACCAGGAGAGTGAGTCTGGGAGTATGCATGAAAGGTATTGCTTGACAGGGCAGGGAATGGAATATAAATCTTGATGGGGGGAGTTTACTGATATGGGCGTTTACATCAGATGAGTATCCCATGACTGATGATTTGACATCCTGGCAAGGATGCCTACCACGCTGTGAAAATGACTCCTTGATACTTGGAGATCATGAATGGCCCACATGAGGGGAGCTCCCAAAACTTCCCTGACAGTATCCTAGGAAGAGTTTAGAAGGTTTAGAAAACTGGTCATACTAGAATGGACCCATCATGTAGGACTGGAGAACCCACCAGCTCATCATGTTCCCTGGAGGGACATTCCCCTCTCTAAAGTGATAAGGGATGAAAAGGAATTATGAGTAGCCAAGGTACAGATGGAAATATGCTCAATCAGGCTATACAGAATAAGGGCACAATAAGACACAACTTTATATTCATTAAAAGCCTGACAATTCCTTTTATCAAGCTGAGATGATCTACTAGACATCATTTTAAATTTTCTTGAGGTCTTAGCAAGAATCTTTTTTTTTAAATTTTACTTTATTATGTTATGTTAGTCAACATACAGTACATCATTAGTTTTTGATAGTGTTCCATGATTCATTGTTTGTGTATAACACCCAGCGCTCCATGCAATATGTGCCCTCTTTAATACCCATCCCCGGGCTACCGCCTCCCCTCTAAAACCCTGCTTGTTTCTCAGAGTCTATAGTCTCTCATGGTTCGTCTCCCCCTCCGATTTCCCCCCCTTCATTTTTCCCTTTCTACTATCTTCCTTTAATTTTTATTATTTATTTATTTATTTTTAAAGATTTTATTTATTCATTTGAGACACAGAGATACAGAGAGAGAGAGAGAGAGAGCACAAGCAAGGAGAGGAGGCAGAGGGAGAGGGAGAAGCAGGCTCCCCACCAAGCCAGGAACCCGATGTGGGGCTTGATCCCAGGACTCTGGGATCATGACCTGAGCCAAAGGCAGACGCTCAACCATCTGAGCCACACAGGCACCCCTCTTCTTTTTATTTTATTTTTTTAAGATTTTATTTATTTTTTTATTTATTTGAGAGAGAGAGAATGAGAGATAGAGAGCACGAGAGGGAAGAGGGTCAGAGGGAGAAGCAGACTCCCTGCTGAGCAGGAAGCCCGATGCGGGACTCGATCCTGGGACTCCAGGATCATGACCTGAGCCAAAGGCAATTGCTTAACCAACTGAGCCACCCAGGCGCCCTCTTCTTTTTATTTTTAACATATAATGTATTATTTGTTTCAGAGGTACAGGTCTGTGATTCATCAGTGTTCCACAATTCACAGCGCTCACCATAGCACATACCCTCCCCAGTGTCCATCACCCAGCCACCCCATCCCTCCCACCTCCCACCACTCCTGCAATTCTCAGTTTGTTTCCTGAGATTAAGAATTACTCATATCAGTGAGATCATATGATACTTGTCTTTCTCTGATTGACTTATTTCGCTTAGCATAATACCCTCTAGTTCCATCCATGTCGTTGCAAATGGCAAGATTTCACTTTTTTGATGGCTGCATAATATTCCATTGTATAGATAGATAGATAGATAGATAGATAGATGATAGATAGATAGATAGATAGATAGATAGATAGATAGATAGATAGAGAGATACCACATCTTCTTTATCCATTCATCTGTTGATGGACATCTTGGCTCTTTCCATAGTTTGGCTATTGTGGACATTGCTGCTATAAACATTGGGGTGTTCATACCCTTTCGGATCACTACATTTGTATCTTTGGGGTAAATACCCAGTAGTGCAATTGCTGGGTCATAAGGTATTAGCAAAGAGTCTTTAAAGCCATACTTTTGGTTTGTGCTTCTTTACACTCAAGGCATTAATTCTTTCCTGCAAATGTTTGTCAGATATAGTGATGTTTTCAGTTTCCAACCTAGCAAGTACTAGCTCCTCAATATTTCCTCTAAATTGTGCTTCTAAACACAATTTAGCTCATTTCTTATTTTCGTACCTTTCAAGTGAGTGGAGGAGGCACTCTGGCTGGTTGCTGAGCTGCTGCCTAACACAGGTCCCCATTTTTCTTGCTGTTATATAGTTTTCTCATTGTTTCTCCAGCTTCCACTAACAATTTGCTTGCCACTTTTAACACCACTAGGAGTTTCTTCACTACATTTCTAGCTTCTGCCCACTGCCCAGTCTCAAGGCCATAAATTTAAATTTTTTGTTTTAATGGCATACCACTCCTGGTAGCAGCTTATGTAGCAGTCATTCCTTGATGCATAAGAAACACCCCCAAGACTTAATGCCTTCAAGCAACAACCATTTTGCTTAGCTCACAGTTCTGCAGGTCAGCAACTGTAGCTGAGGGGGCTTCCTGGTCTGGGCCAGGCTTGGTTATTCTCAGCTGGGCTTATTTGTCTGGAATGGCTTGGCTAGCTGCGATGTCTGGAGGCTTCATTCACACAGTCTGTCATGTTCAAACTAGCCCAAGCTTGTTTCTATGGTAGTGGAAATATTACCAGTAACAAGAAAGTAATTCCCAATTCACAAACTTTTCATGTTTCTGCTTCTGTAGCATGATCTATTGTCCATTAGCCAAAGGAAATCACATGGTTGGTAGAATTGAATACAGGGAGGGGAATTGTAGTAGCCATGTCTAAACAATCCACTGTAAGACACACTTTTCATTTGTATTAATATATAATCTATGGGATGATTCTTTTTTTTATTGTTATGTTAATCACCATATATTACATCATTAGTTTTTGATGCAGTGTTCCATGATTCATTGTTTGTTCATAACACCCAGTGCTCCATGCAGAACGTGCCCTCCTCAATACCCATCACCAGGCTAACCCATCCCCCCAACCCCCTCCCCTCTAGAACCCTCAGTTTGTTTTTCAGAGTCCATCATCTCTCATGGTTCGTCTCCCCCTCTGACATACTTATGGGATGATTCTTTGAAGTCATGTGAATCTTGTTTCTCAACTTTTTTACCTGATGGTTTTATTTTTTTAAGATTTTTTAAAAATTTATTTATTTGCCAGAGAGAGAGAGAGTGTGTGTACAAGCAGGGGGAGCAGCAGAAGGAGAGGGAGAAGCAGGCTCCCCGCTGAGCAGGGACCCTGATGCAGGGCTGGATCCCGGGACCCTGGGGTCATGACCTGAACCAACGGCAGACACTTAACCGACTGAGCCACCCAGGTGTCCCTACCTGATGGTTTTAGCATCATTGATACTAAACTGGGAGTTACAAAATGGTGGTTTTCTATTTTATCGTTCTTCCTGTATTTATTAGCTGGCATTCAGGAAAGAAAAACTCTTCTTTTCCCCCCCTTTTCTGTGTCTGTTTTTGTGACTATCACTATGGACTCATGAATTGTTAAAGTTCAATACGTTGTAATCCATACATTTAATTCTTTCTTTCTCCCTCCCTTCCTTCTCAAATTGTCCCAGATTTGGCTTATAGGATCTCCTTCAAATTGACTTCTATGCCCTTTTGACATTACCTTATTAGTCCTTGAGCCCTTTCTTCTTTTGGGAGCAAGATGTTGATGTTTCATGCTTACCTTGGACTTTCCCTGCTCCAGGGTCTGGAGTAAGTCAGAGGATTCTTAATTTCTCCAAGGATCCCTACTTCTTTTTAGTGGGCAATGGTATTTAGAAACCAAGAAATAGACATTAGATATGTTCAACGTTCTGTAATGTTGTTTTAAGACCATTTTTATGGACAGAGCTAGGAAATAAACACAAACAGATACACACATACACAAAATTGTGAATTTATATTGATACCACTGTTCCAAAGTGGACAGACATGGTTCTTCTTCACTTCTCCCCATTTTATATCCAGGTACATGAGGGAATTTAGTTTGTGATAAAATAGTATTTTAAGGGGTGCCTGGGTGGCTCAGTCGTTAAGCGTCTGCCTTTGGCTCAGGTCATGATCCCAGGGTCCCGGGATCGAGCCCTGCATCGGGCTCCCTGCTCGGCGGGAAGCCTGCTTCTCCCTCTCCCACTCCCCTGCTTGTGTTTTCTCTCTCGCTGTGTCTCTCTCTCTCAAATAAATAAATAAAATCTTTTTTAAAAAATAGTATTTTAACAGGTGCCTGGCTGGCTCAGTTGGTTAGGTATCTGCTTTCAGCTCAGGTCATGGTCTTGGGGTCCTGGGATCTAGCCCCACATCGGGCTCTCTGCTGGGGGGGGGCCTGCTTCTCCCTCTCCCTGCCACTCCCCCTGCTTGTGCTCTCTCTGTCTGTCAAATAAATGAATGGGATCTTTTTTTAAAAAAAATAGTATTTTAAGTCAGCAAAGAAAATATGGTTCACTCAATACATTGTTTGGGGGACATCTGGCTATCAGTTTGAAAACAAACAAATCCCTACTTAACACTAAATTTGAATTCCAGAAGAGCTGGTAAATAGGCATGAAAGTATTAGAAAAAATATTGGAGAAAAAATGCATAATCTTGCGGCTGGAAAGCCCTTTTAAAAAGATAAAACTCAGAAGGGAAGGCTGACATGTTTGACAATGAATGGCCCTGCACAATATGCTTGTAAGTTCAAGAAGTGATCGTTGGGTCACACTCCTTGTGAGTTTCCAATTTCGAGACATAGTGGAGGAGGAAAAGTGTCCCTGGAATTCGTTGGCTGTCCTTTGGCATTTTTGAAATCTTATACCTGGTCCTGGCCTTGGTTGCCAAGTCTCAGCTCCCAATGTTTGGCAATAGGGCCTTCATGAAGGTAATTACGGTTAAAGGAGGTCATCAGAGTAAGGCTCTGATCCAGGAAGACTAGTGTTCTTGTGCATTGGTGGTGAGCACCGGGTGCTGTATGGAGTGTTGAATCGCCGTATTGTACACCCGAGACTAATATTACACTGTATGTTAACTAACTGGAATTCAAATAAAAACTTCAAAAAACAAAAAAGACTTGTGTCCTTATAAGAAGAGACACCAGAGAGTTTCCTCTCTCTCAGTCTGCCTCCCTCTCTCTCCCTCTCCCTTCCTCCCTACCTACCATGTGAGGACAGGTGAGAAGGTGGCCATCTGCAAACCAGGAAGAGAGCTGTCACCTGACCCATCTTGGCTCCCTGATCTCGGACTCCCAGCCTCCAGAGCCGTGAGGAAATAAATGTCTGTTGTTTAAGCCACACAGCCTATGGAAGGCGTTGCCTAAGAGAAGGCAGTTTCTCCTCTGAGGGAAGGTTCAAAAAAGCCAGATGTGTCACCCAGTGCCCTTCCACTGATGGAGCGATTTCAGCGTTGGATATCCCCGACCCCCAGAGACGAGGTGTCAGGCAGCGTTGTCCTCGAGGGCCTGCAATAGGAGGTGACTGGAGGCCCCATGTTGAGTTAACCATTTACTGGTCTTGCACTAACAGACTATAATGCTCTAATAGACCCTGGAGCTGAATGCACACTTACCTAGGGAAACTGCTCAGAATTTCAGGGAGAAATAAAGAAATAAGTGCTTTCGATGTTTATTTGCGGGGGGGGGGGGCAGAATTATCAAGGTTAGACAAACTAGTCTCTCCCCTACAGATCAGCAGGCTTCATCCTGGCTGTTTTCTAGTGCATATTTCATCCATTCCTGAGTATATTTTGGGTGTAGATTTTGAATCTAACTACAATGACCAGTGAATTCGGGTGGTGTATCCAAGTAGTGAAACATGTCCTCATGAGTCATGCAAAACAGGAACCTATACAGCTGCCTGTTCCCAGAGAGTAATAAACATAAAACAATATAAGCTATCGGGTGGGGTAGGGGAGCATGATGAGATTATGGCCATCATTAAAGAATTCGAAAAGGCAGGGGTAATCAGGCCTGCTCAAGCCCATTCATTAGTCTAGTTTGGCCTGTAAAGAAATCTAATGGGACCTGGTGAATGAAAACAGATTATAGGGAACTCAATAAAGTTACTCTGTGCATCCTTGCAGAGGTGCCTTATACAGTATTGTTAGAAGAAAATCATGGCCTCCATTAAGACAGATCATCATGTATTGGGCCTACGTAGCCTTTTTCAACATTCCATTAGGACTTGAATCGGGAGACCAATTTGCCTTCATGTGGAACAGGAGACAATGGACCTTCCGGGCCTTGCCCCAAGGGTACCTCCACAGTCCCACAATTGGTCACAGGATGGTAGCCAGAGATTTGAGATTTGGAAAAATGGTTGTTGCCCGAGGAGATGGTGCTTTATCATTATGTAGATGATGTCATGTTAACTTGTGACGATTTATTCTCCTGTCTCAAGTAGCTGTGGCATACTTAAAGTCATGAGGAGATCTGTGGGCTGGGTCAATCAGTGAAGGCCCTTGGTGTCACCTGGTTGGGTAAGACAAAGTGATGCCAGAGGCACTCAGTGATGAGATACAAGCCTTCCCAACAGACTTTCGTTGGTTTATTAGGTTACTGGAGACCTTTAATTTCCCATGGAGATCAGGTATTAAGACTTTCATACACCTTGGTTAAGAAGGGAGGCCGATGGGATTGGGGTATTGACCAACAAGAGGCTTTCTTAAAGGCAGAAATGGTAGTAAAATGTACTGATGGGAGTATTGATGCCAGAGGTGAGTTGTGAATTCGATGTGAGTTCCTATCCAGAAGGGTCTAGTTGGGGCTTGTGGCACTGACAAAATGGGAAAGGAATCCCATTAGGATTCTGGCCTCAATTATGGAAAGGGACAGAAACCAGGTATCATCCTCTCAAGAAGCAACGATTAGTTGTCTACCCTGCACTGCAACAGTTGGAAGGACCGACTGCTGACCTGCCCGTGATGATATGAGCCTCCCTGCCAGTGGGAGGATGGATTAAGAACACGCTCAGCAGACTGAAGGGTGCCTTTGCCCAGAAAAGCACCTTACAGAAATGGCACATTGACCCACTACAGCAGAGGAGCTCATACACCACGAGGCTGCTGTCTCGTGAACTGCACTGTTTCCTGGGGCCGGTCACGTATGGCAACCCCAGCACAACAGTACACCTCCCCTGCCCCAAGTGAAGGAAGGGGTAGGCTGGCTCCGGGCGGACACAAGGCACGCTGATGGCAGTGCCAGGAAACCTGCCTATTTGGCGTTCCTCTGTTACCTACTGGATCCTGATGTACTTTGCTGGAAGAAGGAACTACAAGTAGTGAGCAGTATAGATTGTGTTGACGGGTGAACCTGTGCCCATCTGTTTGACCACCGGCAGCTGGGCAGTGTGGAAAGGGTTAACAACACAGATGTTACAATGGTGCAGAGAAGGCTGGGCTATATTAAACAGACCCTTGTAGGGAGCAGAACTAGGGAAAGGTACTGGGGAAAATGCACTAAACCCGATGCAGCTATCCAAATATGGCACGTGTCCGCTTACTCCGCATCCACACTACCAGGCAATCGCGAGGCAGACGAGTTGGTTAGCCTGAGCCTGAGCCCTTCTGCCCGAGGAAATGCTGATCCCATCTGATGTAGCAGAATGGGTCCACCATAAATCGGGACACCAAGATCCCAACACTACTTGGGAAATAGTAAAAAGATTACATTTGCCTTTAAAATCTGTAAGCTGCTGACAAGGACTGCCCCCAATACCCCCTGCAGCAATAGCTGTTATGTTATATACCTGGGGCATATGGGTGGACTCCATGCCCTATTTCTCACTGCAAATAGATGATATAGACCCCTTTGTTGGTATCAGAAGGACACGAATATACGCTGACCTGTGTCACATTTCCACAGGACTTGTACAAGACCTTGCCTATAAAAGAGTCCATCAGGCTGCAACTATAAAGGAATGAACAAAATTAGAGGGCATGCGTCAACACCAACTCAGATAGTGATCAAGGGACACAGTCTACCAGTTTGAGGCCTATATGCTGGAGGGGGGACTCACTTTGCAATTGCCAGGAGACCTCACACATGATAAGATTTTAGTGCATTGGAAATTAACTTGGAGTGCCCCGCCCCACCCCACCCCAGGTGGCTTGGTGTCCTAATCTCTTGGGGCCAAGGGCTCACTTCTGGTATTAACCACTTGTTCTACATTGGTCAGGGCCCAAGACACACACAAACAACTGTTTCTGAACCTCTGATGCTTGGCATTGAGGTAGGGTTGTCAGTATGGGTGCCAGCCGAAATGCCTCTGTACAACATGGGCATATCCTCTGATAATATTAAGGGGCAAACTACGTGGTATCATCACCCAGAGAAACTACCGAAGCCAGGGGTGGGTATTGGCTCAAGGGGACCAAACCACTACTATGTTGTTGCTAAATGAAGATTTGCCATCTCTGTTGCCTATACACCATTTGTCTTGTCACCTCTGGCCTCGCACTGCTGATGCTCCTTCCTGTCGCATCAGGAAGCATCGTGGGCCACCACTTACGCCGAAGCTCGCAATTGCTCTGACTGTTGGGTCGGAGGAGACCTCTTTCCAGGCCGCTGGGAAATCTCATGTTGCTGTTTATATTGCCACTGTAGCAAAGGGAGAGGGATGCAAGTTGCCTCCTGATATCTGGCTGTAGGGTCATCGTGGAAGAATCGTGTGCAAGGATTGTACGGGCCCCAAGATGTTAGGGGTGGAGTGTAGGAGCGCTGCCAACACTGACTCCATCTTTGGCTTTCCAGCTCGTTCTCCCCTCTGCCCCACAGGTGCTGCCTCGAGAGGTAACTGCCCTGTGGCCTCACCACCAGGACCCTCTATAAAAACGTGGGCTGAGGGCTGGGCTGGGCGGAGAACGGCAGCATGATCATCCTGGCCATGGTGCCGCCTTTCCCATCGCCTCACCGTGTGCACAGTGAAGACGTCCTTCTACCAGGGCCTTTGGAATCACATAGCTCAGCAGATGACAAACTGGAGAACATTTTAAGTTCCTTCTAAATGAGCTCTAGAGCTCTGCTGTCACTGAATTTAAAAGTCTTTTTCCCGAGAGGGAAAGAGACATTGAGAAGAAGAAAATGTTTGCAGCTGGAGCCTGAATTAGCAGTTTTGTCTTCAAAGACCGGAAAACACCTGGTCCTAGCAGACATTCTATTGAATTTTATATGGTTTCAAAAATAGACTAATTCTTAGCTGACTGGCAAGATTGAGTTATGTTAGATTGTCTAACACAATTTTATCTGAGCTCAAGCATCACACAATATTTTTTAGCAGGGAGAAGAATATACAAAATTACTATCCTATCTTTCCTAGATCAAGTTGTAACTTTGATAACTCAGGGAGCTTATAACAGAGCAAAAGACATATTATTGAAGAACACCCCAGAGCATGCAATTGATTAAAAAAACCTTCAAACTCTGGAACTCTGCTACTCTGAGCTGGTTCTCAGACCAGGAACATTAGCATATTCTCTGAGCTTGTCAGAAGTGCAGAATCTGCAACCCTGCCCAAGACCCACTGAAACAGAACCTGCATTTTAACAAAATTTCTAGGAAAGCTCATTACAGTTTGACAAGCATTGCTATCGAGCACTGTTCTCAGAGGGTGGCTTTTAGACCTCCCTCAGCAAAATTGCCTGGGAATACTTATTAAAAATGCATATTCCTGGGTCCTGCCCAAGACCCATGAAAATTACCCCATATGACTCTTAGGCAAACTAGCTTGAGAACCATTGCTGTAGTTCTTATTAAAAAAAAAAAAAAAGTGGTTGAAAAAGCTACTCTGAGGGGTGTTCAGGTGGCTCAACAGGTTAAGCGTCTGCCTTCTGCTCGGGTCATGATCTCGGGGTCCTGGGATCCAGCCCCTCATGGGCTCCGTGCTCCACGGGGAGTCTGCTTCTCCCTCTCCCTCTGCCCCTCCCCGGCCCCCCGCTAATGTGCTCTCTCTCTCAAATAAATAAATAAAATCTTTAAAAAAAATCATCAAAGTAGATGACTCACTCTCCCCTACCCCCCAAAACTCCCTCCTCTGGGAACCACTTCTAAGAATGTGAGGTTTCTCAAGGAGCGTGCATGCGATGGGGGGAGAGAGAAGCGAAACTGTCTGTGCTAGTGGGATCTGAGGGGCGCTGACTCCACACACCCAATTTGCACTTTTAAGGATGTTTCTTTGTCCTATGCCATTTCCTCAATCTCAACTTCCCTCTCACACACGCACGCACGCGCACGCACACCCGCGCTGGGCTTAAGGTAAGAAAGGGAGTCAGAGGAAGACGACTTTGCACGTTAACCTTCTGAGGGGTAAAGTCTACGCTGCCGTGAGACTCAGCCCTATCAGCACACTTGTCTCTGGGTAGCTGCCCAGCGTGTTGTCAGAACTTGGTGTGGCCCTAAGCGCCTTCTTCCTCCCCGCTTCAGGCAGTAGCGTTCATGACGGGGCAGCTTGTCCCCCAAAGGGCTGGCTCTGAGTAGGGAGACGTGAGGGATGACACCTAACGGGCACTGGGCAACGTCCCCCGCCAGTTTGCAGTCCCGTCCTTGTCACCGCTCGAGGGTGACTTTGTGCGTCACGTGGGGCACACGCACGCATCTGAGGGGTGCTCCGCAGGCCGTTTCAGCTGACGCTGCAAAGTGGATTTGTCTGCTCGGCTCTTTCCGAGCCAGTCACCTCTTTGAGAGCGTCATCCCAGTGGCCTGAGATAAAGGCCGGGAGCCTGGGAAGAGAGGGCCTTGCGGCATTTGGACACAGTGGCGGTCATGTGGAGAAGGGGGACGTGGTCACTTCGAGGGTTGGGAACCTTAGATGAAGGCCCACGATGGCCATTTACTTCTCACCCCACCACTCCCAACTAGCTGTGGGGCCTGGATCAAGGTGACAGAAAGCTCACTGGATGCTGGAGCTGGAAGGGACCATGCAGAAGGTCTGCGGCGCCCATTCACTCCGCATGTGAGCATATGAGCATCCTGACACCCTGAGGGGCAGGGCAGCCTCAGTGAAGCGGGCTGTGGAAGTGTGTTGGAGGAGGCTATCGAGAGGCCGTGACCTCCAGTGGACCCGATAGCTGGATGCGGGAAGCCAGAGGCTCCTTACCCCCTCCCTTGTCCTTGGAACATATGTTCAGCTTGCTCTTCCCATACTAGCAGCTGCTTCAACGACATGGTCTCGAGAGAGTAAAGTGTTGAGACCATTTGGACCAAATGCATGAGTGAAACTTTTAAGATTCGGGTGCAAAATGTGGGTGCAAAAGTGTACTCATTTTGCAACTACCCAAGACAAGCCCCACTTGTAAGTTCCCTTGCTCATTAAAACTGCCACCTACCAATTGGGAATGGTCTGTCTCTTCAGTCTCGCCTTGCCCTTTGAGTTTCAGATTTCATCCAGGGAACTCCTGAAGTTCCAAACCAACAAACTGGCAAAGAGTGACCAGAGCTGTGACCCTGATCTCACCGTGCAGAGCTCTCTAAAATCTATCTGCCTTCACAATAGAAACCAGAAGATAGGATCAGTAAGAGTTGAGTCCTAGTCTTGCATATGATAGTAAATTTTATATCTGCAACTGGCTGGCAGGTAGCACTTCAGGAAAATGGGCTTTAGCGTTAGATAGACAAGGGTTCAAATCTGGTCTTTCTATTCATTTGCTCATGGGACATAGGGCAAGTGACAATTCTGAGAGTTGCAGCCCCTACATCACTAAAATGGGGGATAATACTATCTGAATAGTAGTGTCATTGGAAGATTTCATGGGGTACTGTGTATAAACTTTGGTGTTTCTCGAACTTGAATGAGCATGTGAATTACCTGAATTCTGGTTCTGTGCTGCTTTGGGGTTGCCAAGAATCTGCATCGCTGACAAGTTCCCAGGTGCAGCTGATGCAGCTGGACACGGGCCACGCTTCAGGTAGCAAGGATATAAAGTACTTACCAAGTGGGAGACGCAAGTTTCTTTTTAAATTTGTAAATTAAAATCTTGAAATAATGTCCTTGCAAAAAGTAAAAACGAAAGCAGGACAAAGAATTCCCAGAGGCCCTTCACCCAACTTCCCCAAATGTTAATATTTTCTATATAATCATCATACTATTATCCAAACAAGGAAATTGACATTGAAGCAATACTATTAACTAATCTTCAGACAGTTTTCCTAATTTCTTCAACTGCCTCGCTCGTGCCTTCTTTCTGGACCAGGATCCATTCAAGGGTCACATGTCCTAGTTCACTGTTTTGTCTCTTCAGTCTCCTTTTTTTTTTTTTTAAATATTTTATTTATTTATTTGAGAGAGAGAGAATGAGAGAGAGCACGAGAGGGAAGAGGGCCAGTGGGAGAAGCAGACTCCCTGCTGAGCAGGGAGCCCGATGCGGGACTCGATCCTGGGACTCCAGGATCATGACCTGAGCTGAAGGCAGTCGCTCAACCAACTGAGCCACCCAGGCACCCTCTTCAGTCTCCTTTGATGTGGGGCAGATTACACGAGAGACTTTTGGTGACAGACGGCCATCACCACAATGACAACCCACCTGAATTTCTTACTCATCTTTGAATTCAACTGGTTTTCAAACATTAGTGTTCGTAAGAAGCACCCAGGGAGATTGTTTTACAGGTTTGCTCCCAGAGAAACGAAATCTGTAAGGTTTGGCTAATGTCTGGGAATATGCCTTTTGACGCATGTGCCGGGTGCTGGATGCAGGCAGTCGGAGGCCCAGATTCTGAGAAACTGTACCCAGGAGTGGCTGGTACTGCTTGAGTGAACACTCGCCTTGGGATCTCTCCTGATACAAGGACAAGCTGTCTATTTCTTTAGAATATTTTTTAAAGCCTTACGGTGCTATCGTCACATTTTTAGAGAGTATAGACCTGCTCTCGCATCTCTGCTTCCTTTCATAACAAAAGGGGAAGCGCAAGGGCGCACCCTGTTTTGCACTTTGCCTTGTCACCTGACATGTCCTTTGGTTTTCCCTGTTTTCTGGGCAGTTCTGGGCTCCCACCTCCTCAAAGTTCGCCACAAGGGGGCACCACTGACTTCCTCCTAGTACTCAGAGTGCTAATCAAAATTGCCAAATTGGCACGCAATTAGCAAGAGGTTGAAGGAAGAGGCATGGGATGTTTTATCAGCCAGACCTTACTACCCAGGCCCTCAAAGATCTGGATCTTTTCACCTCTGAACGCATTAGGATGGATCCCATAACGGCTGACTTTGGGCCATTGCTCCATTGATAATGATTGAAGAGGTTCTGTGCATGGGGAGGTGGGGTGTGCCAGGTTGGACTGGGCCTGGGGACATCAGCCTGAGGGGTTTGGTCTAGGCTGTGCTGGGCAGAAAGGATAGTTGTGAATAACGCAGCACTTGTGTAGAGGCTCAAAGACAGAATTGTGTATTTGATACCTTTTCCCCATCAAGTCCTAATGATCTTTTTTACATTCTTTCTCCCTGAGGCCAGGAAACAAAAATAACACTCTACATGTGATCTCAATATCCACCCTCATCCTCCCCTAGCACCGTCAAGGGGCTTAGGAAAGAAGGGCACCCCCATGCCAGTAATTACTGTGTTTTTCAGTGGCAGAGAGGGCCCAAATCTATATCTCTGCTAGACCCAGCGGTGTGCTGGGAAATGTTTAACAAACAGCACTCCAAACAAACAACTAACGATTTTTAGCCTTTATCCATTTCTGTGGGGTTAAATACTTTCATCATGGCTGATTTCAAGCTATCAAGGTGATCTTACTAAATGCCAAGCTAAATGACAGAAGCCCATCTGTATAGAGTATGTTTACCACCTAAATATAATCGATGTGACCCCAAGAGCACATATTCGATTAAAAACAGTAAAATAACTACGAAGTTATGGGGTTTGAGTGTCTATTATCCTTGTTCTTAACATCTTTTAATGGTGCTAAACACACATGACATAAAACTTAACATCTTAACTATTTCTAAGTGTCCAGTTCAGTAGTGTTAAATATATTCCCATTGTTGTGCAATCCACCCGAAGAACTGTTCTCATCTTGTAAAACTCAATCTCTGTACCCAAAACAACTCTTCGTTTCCCCCTCCCTTAGCTCCCAACAACCACCATTCTACTTTCTGTTTCTATGAATTTGACGACTTCAGATACCTTATGTAAGTGCAAGCACACAATATTTGTCCTTTTGTGGCTGGTTTATTTCACTTAGCCTAATGTCCTCAAGCTTCATATTGCAGCATGTGACAGAATTTCCTTCTTTTTAAAGACTTAATTGTATTCCAATGTATGTATATAACACATTTTCTTTATCCATTCATCTGTTGATGAACACTTGTGTTGCTTCCACCCACTGGATATCGTGAATAATGCTGCTATGAATATGGTGTATGAATATGGTGTATAAATAACTCCTTAAGATACTGCTTTATCTATATATCACCAGAAGTAGGATTGCTGGATTATATGGTAATTCTATTTTTAATTTTTGGAAGGGGTACCATACTGTTTTCCATAGCAGCTGCACCACTTTACATTTTTGCCAACAGTGCAAGGGTTCCAATTTCTCTACTTCCTCAACATTTGTTATTTTCTGCTTTTTTAAAAAAATAGTCACTTAATGGGTATGAGGTGGTATCTCTTTGTGGTCTTGATTTGTATTTCTCTAATTCTCTAATGATTAGTGATGTTGAACACCTTTTCATATGCTTATGGCTATTTGTATAACTTCTCTGGAGAAACTTTTATTCAAGTCATTTGCCTGATTTTTTTTTTCTCCATTGGGTTGTTTTTTGTTGTTGTTATAGGAGTACTGTATATATTCTTGATATTAATCCCTTATTAGATATGATTTGCAAGTATTTATTCCCACTCTATAGATTGCCTTTTCACTGTTGATGGCAGCCTTTGATGAATAGAAGATATTAATCTTGATGTAGTCTAATATATCTATTTTTACTTTTGTTCCCTATGCTTTTGGTGTCATATTCAAGAAAGCATTGCTAAATCCAAAGTCATGAAGGTTTCCCCCTATGTTTCCTTTTAACAGTTTTATAGTTTTAGGTCTTACATGTAGGTCTTTGATCCATTTTGAGTTAATCTGTGTATATGGTGTAAGGTCCCAACACCACTTGTTGAAAAGAGTATGCTTTCCCCATTGAATGGTTTTGGCACTCTTGTCAAAGATCATGTGGCCATATAAGTGAGGGTTTATTTCTGGACACTCTATTCCATTGGTCTATGTGTCTTTTTTTTTTTTAATTTTATTTTATCATGTTATGTTAGTCACCATACAGTACATCATTAGTTTTTGATGTAGTGTTCCATGATTCATTGTTTGTGTGTAACACCCAGTGCTCCCTGCAGTACCTGCCCTCCTTAATACCCATCACTGTGCTAACCCATTCCCCCACCCCCCTCCCCTCTAAAACCCTCAGTTTGTTTCTCGGAGTCCATAGTCTCTCATGGTTCATCTCTCCCCCCAATTTCCCCCCTTCATTCTTCCCTTCCTTCTCCTAATGCTATTCCTTATGTTCCACAAATTAGTGAAATATGATAATTGGCTTTCTCTGCTTGACTTATTTCACTTAGCATAATCTCCTCCAGTCCCATCCATGTTGATGCGAAAGTTGGGTATTCATCCTTTCTGATGGCTGAGTAATATTCCATTGTATATATGGACCACATCTTCTTTATCCATTCATCTTTTGAAGGGCATCTTGGCTCTTTCCACAGTTTGGCTATTGTGGACATTACTGCTATGAACATTGGGGTGCATATGGCCCTTCTTTTCACTACATCTGTGTCTTTGGGGTAAATACCAAGTAGTGCAATTGCTAGGTCATGGGGTAGCTCTATTTTTAATTTTTTGAGGCACCTCCACACTGTTTTCCAAAGTGGCTGTACCAACTTGCATTCCCATCAACAGTGTAAGAGGGTTCCCCTTTCTCCACAACCTCTCCAACATTTGTTGTTTCTTGCCTTGTCAATTTTTGCCATTCTAACTGGGGTAAGTTGGTATCTCAATGTGGTTTTGACTTGAATTTCCCTGATGGGTAATGATGATGAACATATTTTCATGTGTCTCTTAGCCTATGTGTCTGTCTTTATGCCAGCACCAGCATTGATTATTGTAGCTTTGTGGTAACTTTTGAAATCAGGAAGTGTGAGATCTCTAACTTTGTTCTTTTTCAAGATTGTTTTGGCTATTCAGGGTCCCTTGAGATTCCATATGCATTTTAGGATGGATTTTTCTTTTCTGCAAAAATTGCCATTTGGAATTTGAGAAGGATTTCACTGAATCTGTAGATCACTTTGGATTGAACAATAATTAACAATATCAGGTCTTCCAGTCCATGAACACAGGCTATTCTTCCATTTATTTGTGAGTTCTTAATGTCTTTCAGCAATGTTTTGTAGTTTTCAGTGTATATAAGACTTTCACCTTCTTGGTTAAATTTATTCCTAAGTATTTCATTCTTTTTGACACTATTGTAAATGGAATTATTTTTAAAATTTGCTTTTCAGATTGTTCATTGTTGGTGTATAGAAACACTACTACTTTTCTGTTGATTTTGTATCCTACAACTTTGCTGGTTTATTTGTTCTAACAAGTTTTTTTTTTAAGATTTTATTTATTTGAGAGAGAGAGAAGGAGGGAGAGAGAGAGAGAGAGAGAGAGAGAGAGCATGCACAAGTGGGATGAAGGGCAGAGGGAGAAGCAGGCTCCCTGCTGAGCAGGGAACCCAAAGGCGGGACTCGATCCCAGGACCTGGGATCATGACCTGAACCAAAGGCAGACACTTAACCAATTGAGCCACCCAGGCGCCCTCTAACAAGTTTTTTGAGGAATCTTTAGGGTTCTCTACATAAAAAGTCATGTCGTCTATGAGCAGAGATAATTTTATTATTTTCTTTCTACTTTGCATGCCTTTTATGCTCTCCTCTCCTCTCCTCTCCTCTCCTCTCCTCTCCTCTCCTCTCCTCTCCCCTCCCCTCCCCTCCCCTCCCCTCCCCTCCTATTGCTCTGGCTAGGACTTTCAGTATTATTCCGAATAGAAGTGGTGAAAGCAAGCAACCGTGTGTTGTTTCTGATATTAGAGGAAAAGCTTTCAGTCTTTTACCATTGAGTATGATTTAGTAGTGTTGTCATATGGATCTTTATTATATTGAGATAGTTTTCTTCTATTCCTAGTTTGTTGAGTGTTTTTATCATGAGAAAGTGTTGAATTTTTTCAAATGCCTTTTCTGCATCAATTGAGATGATGATGTATTTTTTCCCATCATTCTGTTAATGTATTATATTGATTGATTTTTATTAAAAGATTTTATTTATTTATTTGAGAGAGAGAGAATGAGAGATAGAGAGCATGAGAGGGAAGAGGGTCAGAGGGAGAAGCAGACTCCCTGCCGAGCAGGGAGCCGAATGCGGGACTCGATCCCAGGACTCCAGGATCATGACCCAAGCCGAAGGCAGTCGCTTAACCAACTGAGCCACCCAGGTGCCCTATTGATTGATTTTTATATGTTGAACCATCAATGCATTTCAAGAATAAATCCCACTTGGTCATGGTATATAATCCTTTTATTTACTTATTTATTTTTTAAAATTTTATTTTATTTTATTATGTTGTGTTAGTTACCATGCAATACATCATTAGTTTTTGATGTAGTGATCCACGATTCATTGTTTTCGTATAACACCCAGTGCTCCATGCAGTACATGCCCTCCTGAATACCCATCACCAGGCTAACCCATCCCCCCACCTCCTCCCCTCTAAAACCCTCAGTTTGTTTCTCGGAGTCCATAGTCTCTCATGGTTCATCTCTCCCTCCAATTACCCCCCTTCATTTTTCCCTTCCTTCTCCTAATGTCCTCCACGCTATTCCTTATGTTCCACAAATAAGTGAAACCATATAATTGACTTTCTCTGCTTGACTTATTTCACTTAGCATAATCTCCTCTAGTCCCATTCATGTTGATGGAAAAGTTGCATATTCCTCCTTTCTGATGGCTGACTAATATTCCATTGTATATATGGACCACATCTTCTTTATCCATTCATCTTTTGAAGGGCATCTCAGCTCTTTCCACAGTTTGGCTATTGCGGACATTGCTGCTATGAACATTTGGGTGCATATGGCCCTTCTTTTCACTACATCTGTGTCTTTGGGGTAAATACCGAGTAGGGCAATTGCTAGGTCATAGGGTAGCTCTATTTTTAATTTTTTGAGGCACCTCCACACTGTTTTCCAAAGTGGCTGTACCAACTTGCATTCCCACCAACAGTGTAAGAGGGTTCCCCTTTCTCCACAACCTCTCCAACATTTGTTGTTTCTTGCATTGTCAATTTTTGCCATTCTAACTGGTGTAAGGTGTTATCACAATGTGGTTTGGATTTGAATTTCCCTGATGGCTAATGATGATGAACATTTTTTCATGTGTCTGTTAGCCATTTGTATGTCTTCTTTGGAGAAGTGTCTGTTCATGTCTTCTGCCCATTTTTGGACTTGATTATTAGTTTTTTGGCTGTTGAGTTTGAGAAGTTCTTTATAGATCTTTGTCTACAATGTCATTTGCAAAAATCTCCCATTCCGTGGGTTGCCTCTTTGTTTTATTGACTGTTTCCTTTGCTGTGCAGAAGCTTTTTATCTTGATTAAGTCCCAAAAGTTCATTTTTGCTTTTGTTTCCCTGACCTCTGGAGATGTGTCTTGAAAGAAGTTGCTGTCGCTGATTCTGAAGAGGTTACTGCCTATGTTCTCCTCTAGGATTTTGATGGATTCCTGTCTCACATTGGGGGTCTTTCATCCATTTTGAGTTATCTTTGTGTATGGCGTTAGAGAATGGTCAAGTTTCATTCTTCTGTATATAGCTGTCCAGTTTTCCCAGCACCATTTATTGAAGAGACTGTCTTTTTTCCACTGCATATTTTTTCCTGTTTTGTCGAAGATTATTTGACCATAGAGTTGAGGATCCATATCTGGGCTCTCTATTCTGTTCCATTGGTCTATGTGTCTGTTTTTATGCCAGTACCATGCTGTCTTGGTGATCAGTTTTGTAAAGAACTTGAAATTGGGCAACGTGATGCCCCAGCTTTTTTTTTCCCCCCAACATTTCCTTGGCGATTCGGGGTCTTTTCTGATTCCATACAAATTTTAAGATTGTTTGTTCCAACACTTTGAAAAATGCCATTGGTATTTTGATTGGGATGGCATTGAAGGTATAGATTGCTCTGGGCAGCATAGACATTTTAACAATGTTTATTCTTCTGATCAATGAGCATGGAATGTTTTTCCATCTTTTTGTGTCTTCTTCAATTTCTTTCATGAGTGTTCTGTAGTTCCTAGAGTATAGATTCTTTACATCTTTGATTAGGTTTATTCTGAGGTATGTTATGGTTTTTGGTGCTATTGTAAATGGAATAATTTCTCTAATTTCTCTTTCTACAGTTGCATTGTTAGTGTATAAGAAAGCAACTGATTTCTGTGCATTGATTTTGTATCCTGCCACATTACTGAATTGCTGTATGAGTTCTAGTAATTTGGGAGTGAAGTCTTTTGGATTTTCCACATAAAGTATCATGTCATCTGCGAAGAGAGAGAGTTTGACTTCTTCTTTGCCAATTTGAATATATTTTATTTCTTTTTGTTGTCTGATTGCTGTTGCTAGGACTTCTAGTACTATGTTGAACTATAGTGGCAAGAGTGGACATCCTTCTCGTGTTCCTGATCTTAGGAACTTAGGATCTTAGGAAGAAAGGCTCTCAGCTTTTCCCCATTGAGGATCATATTCACTGTGGGTTTTTCATAGATAGATTTTATGAACTTGAGGAATGTTCTCCCTATCCCTATATTCTGAAGAGTCTTAATCAGGAAAGGATGCTGTATTTTGTCAAATGCTTTTTGTGCATCAGTTGACAGGACCATATGGTTCTTCTCTCCTCTTATTAATGTGTTCTATCACATTGAATGATTTGCAAATGTTGAACCACCCTTGCATCCCAGGGATAAATCCCACTTGGTCATGGTGGATGATCCTTTTAATGTATTGTTGGATCCTATTAGCTAGGATTTTGTTGAGGATTTTGGAATCCATATTCATCAGGGATATCAGTCTGAAATTCTCCTTTTTGATGGGATCTTTGCCTGGTTTGGGGATTAAGGTAATGCTGGCCTCATAGAATGAGTCTGGAAGCTTTCCTTATGTTTCTGTTTTTTGAAACAGCTTCAGGAGAATAGGTATTACCTCTTTTTTGAATGTTTGATAGAATTCCGCAGGGAATCCATCAGGCCCTGCCTGGACTCTTGTTTTTTGGGAGGTTTTTGATCACTGCTTCAGTCTCGTTACTGATTATTGGCCTCTTCAGGTTGTCAATTTCTTCCTATTTCAGTGTTGGTAGTTTATAGGTTTCTAGGAAGGCATCCATTTCTTCCAGGTTGCTCAATTTATTGGCATATAGTTGTTGATAATAATTTCTAATAATTGTTTCTATTTCCTTGGTGTTAGTCGTGATCTCTCCCCTTTCAACATAATCTTATTAATTTGGGTCCTTTCTCTTTTCTTTTGCATAAGTCTGGCCAGTGGTTTATCGATCTTAATAATTCTTTCAAAGAACCAGCTTCTAGTTTTGTTGATCTGATCTACTGTGTTTCTGGTTTCTAATTCATTGATCTCTGCTCTAATCTTAATTATTTCTCTTCCAATGCATGGCTTAGGCATTGTTTGTTGTTTTTTCTCCAGTTCTTTGAGGTGTAAAGTTAGATGGTGAATTCGGGATTTTTCTATTTTTTTGAGTGAGGCTTGGGTGGCTATGTAATTCCCCCTTAGGACCGCCTTTGCAGTATCCCATAGGTTTTGGACTGATGGTGTTTTCGTTTCATTGGTTTCCATGAACTGTTTAAGTTCTTCTTTGATTTCTTGGTTGACCCAAACATTATTGAGCAGAGTGGTCTTTAGCTTTCAAGTGTTTGAATTTCTTCCAAATTTTTTCTTGTGATTGAGTTCCAGTTTTAAAGCATTATGGTCTAAGAAGATTCAGGGAATCATGTCAATCTTTTGTTATTGGTTGAGACCTGATTTGTGACCCAGTATGTGGTCTATTCTGGAGAAAGTTCCATGTGTGCTCGAGAAGAATGAGTATTCTGTTGTTTTAGGGTGGAATGTTCTGTATATATCTATGAGGTCCATCTAGTTCAGTGTGTCATTCAAAGCTCGTTTCTTTGTTGATTTTCTGCTTAGATGATCTGTCTATTGCTGAGAGTGGAGTATTGCGGTCTCTTACAATTAACATATTGTTATTAATATGACTCTTTATTTTGGTTAACAGTTGGCTTATGTAGATGGCTGCTCCCATGTTGTGGGCATAGATGTTTACAATTATTAGGTCTTCTTGTTGGATAGACCCTTTAAGAATGATATAGTGTCCTTTTTTTGTCTCTAACTACAGTCTTTAGCTTAAAATCTAGTTTGATATGAGAATTGCTACCCCAGCTTTCTTTTGAGGTCTGTTGGCATGGAGGATGGCTCTCCATCCCTTCACTTGTAGTCTGGATGTATCTTTAGGTTCAAAATGAGTGTTTTGTAGACAGCATATGGATGGGTCCTGTCTTTTTATCCAATCTGCAACCCTGTGCCATTTTATGGGAGCATTTAGGCCATTCACGTTGAGAGTGACTATTGAAGCATATGAATTAATTGTCATCATGTTCCCTGTGAAGATTTTGTTTTTATAGATTGTCTGTATAAATTTCTGTTCTATATCATCCTTGGGGTCTTTCTCCTTTAATAGAACCCCCCTTTATATTTCTTGCTGGGCCGGCTTAGTGGTCACATATTCTTTCAGTTTCTCCTGGTCTTGGAAGCTCTGCATCTCTCCATCCATTCTAAATGACAGCCTTGCTGGATAAAGTATTCTTGGCTGCATGTTCTTCTCGTTTAGTACCCTGAATATGTCTTGCCAGCCCTTTCTGACTAGTCCGGTCTCTGTGTATAGGTCTGACTTTATTCTGATGTTCCTCCCTCTGTACATAAGGAATCTCTTCCCCCTAACTGCCCTTAAGATGGTTTCCTTGGTTCTGAGATTTGTGAGTTTTACTATTACATGCCAGGGTGTTGGCCTGTTTTCCTTGATCTTGGGAGGGGTCCTCTCCGCCTCTAGGACACAAATGTTTGTTTCATTCCCAAGATAAGGGAAGTTCTCAGCTACAATTTGCTCAAATATATCTTCTAGTCCTCTCTCTCTCCCCACCCCCTCGGGGATCCCAATAATTCTGACATTGGAACGTTTCATGGTGTCACTTATTTCTCTAATTCTGTTTTCATGGATTATAAGCTGTTTTTCCCAGGTCTCCTCTGTTTCCTTCTTGTCTATGAATTGGTCTTCTAGATCACTAATTCATTCTTCTGCCTCACTTACCCTAGCTGTTAGATTATCTAGATTAGATTGGATCTCACTGATAGCATTAAGTTCTGCCAGTTCAGCTTTCATTTCTGCCCTTAGAGACTCTTACGTTGCCATTAATTGATTTCTCCATTCTAGCTATTGTCTTCACAATTGCTACCCTGAATTCCATCTCCAACATCTTGGTTATATTTATCCATTTGTAAATCTGTGGCAGAAGTCACAGTCTCTGAGTCTTTCCTATTTTGGGGGTTCCTCCTTCTAGTCATTCTGTTGAAGGGTGGTTGAGGGAATGTTCAGAGTCAAAATTATTGACCACTACTCAAGCAAGATGCACCTGTTTTATAGGGACCTTAGGGTTGTCAGCCTCTTGTTCTCCCAGCCTGTCTTCTGAGGGAGGGGCCTGCCACACTGTTACTCAGGCAACCCTGTTTGGGCAGAGTTGTTCTGCCCACCCCAGTGGCAGGGGATGGGCTCAGTGAAACCATTTTTTGGGAGCTTTTTTCTCTGGCGGCTTTCCCTGGTGGCTTTTTGCATCTCTTTCAAGAGTCAAAGCAGAAGAGACCATTTCCAACCCTCTGCCTCAGAGCAGAGGGATCGCGTCTGTTCTTCAGTGAGCTCTCCAGGCCACACTATCTCCATTTCTGTCTGTGCAGCTATAAACTGCAGCATCCTAGGTTGTGCACCCTTCAGCAGGGCTCCCAGTCCTCGCCTCCAGGTCAGGCACATCTCTGCCCTTTGTGCTTCTAAAACCGCCAGCCACCCCCTGTTCACACACACGGCCCCAGTCCGGTTTCTGTCTTTGGGGCTGCCGTAAAGTCCTTTCCCCGTTGCTACCGGTCTGCAAGTCTGTGCCCCGTCACCAGCGCAGGAGGCTATTGCTCACCAGCGGTGTAGGATCCTGAGGGCTGGCTCCCTCTCCCTTCTGTTTATCCTCCGATATCTACCTGGTGAATCATGGCTCCCCACTTTGTACCTGGAAACCAACTGCCTGCGATATTCTGTTTATAGAGATCCTGATGTATCTTCTTACATCTCAGGCTGATTTCATGGGTGTTCAGAGTGGTCTGGTAGATATCCAGCTCAATTCCGGGGACCGGTTGGTATAGGGTCCCCTACTCCTGCACCATCTTTTTCGAACCTCCTCGGTATATAATCCTTTTAAAGTGCTATAGAATTCTGTTGAATTTTGTTTAAAATTTTGCCTTAATAGTCATCTGGGATATTGTTCTGTAATTCTCCTTCCTTGTATTATTATCTTTGTTATTATAGAATTTATTTACTTGTAAGCTTATATAGTTTATTTTTTAACAATGTTTAACAATCAGTTCATATAATTCCTAAAAATTTAACAATTGATTCTCATGAGTCAATGTGGGCTGTTTCTGACACGTTACTGGTTTAACTTTTGTGTCTCTTTTCCTTTTGCAATTTGGGGCACAGTGAATTGAGTGACTTCATTTTGCATAACAGGAACAGCAAGAGATAAAGAGTACATCTAGATGTCAACTTATTTGGCAAACAAACAAAAATTCAGAACAAGTATTAAGTTGTAAATTGTTTTCCCAGTCCCCATCTGACTGCATCGCCTTTACAGCATGAAATTCAGTTCTTTTAGGGGGAAGGCACTATAGCCTTTATCTCTCTTTTTCTCTCTTTCTCTTTTGTTTAGCAGTGGCCCGACTGAATACTTTACTTTTATGCTCTCATTTAATTCTCCCAACAAGTAGGTACTATTATTTCCCTCATTTTAGAGATAAAGACACTGAAGTTTAGATAGGTTCATCAACTCACACTGTTAGTTAATTGTACAGCCAGGATTTGAACCAGAGCTGCCTGGGTTTCAGTTGTCATCTGATCACGTGGTGAGATATAAATTGCCCCATTAGATGTTGGCTGTTGATGTGTAACTGTTCCTGTCTTCTAATACAGAGTTTCTACAGCTCTGGATGCATCTAAGTTCTATTCACACCCTCTTAGGAAGCATGGGGTAAATTTCAGCCATCTTACAAGGCCACACCTGGACCATGGGAAACTATGTAAGGGTCTCAGGCATTAGTCACCTAACTATGCCACACAGTCTCTTTTGGGATCATGATGACAACTGAAATCTTTGCCTTTACATTGGGTTGTTTAGATCATTAGCAATATTATTATTTATGGGGTTGGGTTTAAATCTACTATGTTCATATTTGTTTTCTATTTACTCTGTCCTTTTTCTTCTTTTTCTGCTTTCTTTTGGGTCAATAGAATATTGTTTATGATTTTACTTTATCTTCTTTACAGGCTTATTAGCTATAACTCTGTTTTATTTTAGTGGTTGCTTTTGGACTTCTGGTATACATCTTTAACTTATTATAGTCTACTTTCAAGTGATATTATACCACTTCAGGTATAGCATAAGACTCTTTACTCATGACCTTTGTGCTATTGTTATATGTTTCCTTTCTCTTATAATGCCATAATACACTGTTGTTTTTGCTTAAAAAAGTCAATTATCTTTTAAAAATACTTAAAAAATAAGGAATAGGGTTTTTAATATGTACATACATATTTTCCTTTTTTTTTTTAAGCTTTTTTTTCAGCGAGGGGAGAGGGAGAGAATCTTAAGCAGGCTCCATGCCGAGCATGGAGCCCCATTTGGGGTTTGATCTCAAAATCCTGAGACCATGACCTGAGCAGAAATCAAGAGTTGGATGCTTAACTGACTGAGCCACCTGGGAGCCCCATATTTTCCATTTCTAATGTTCTTTATTTGTATACATCCAGATTTTGGTCTGATATTTCATCTGCTTCAATGAATGCTTTGATGTTTCTGGTAGTGGATGTCTGCTTGTGATGAAGTCTGACAATTTTGTATATCTGTATATCACTTTCTTTTCTTTTTTTTTTTTTTAAAAAAACAAATCTTTTTTTTAAAGATTTTATTTATTTATTTGACAGAGAGAGAGACACAGCAAGAGAAGGAACACAAGCAGGGGGAGTGGGAGAGGGAGAAGCAGGCTTCCCACGGAGCAGGGAGCCCGATGCGGGGCTCGATCCCAGGACCCTGGGATCATGTCCTGAGCCAAAGGCAGATGCTTAACTGACTGAGCCACCTTCACTTTCAAAAGATAATTTTGCTAAGTATAGAATTCTAGATTGATAGGCTGTTTTTTGTTCAATAAAGATATTGCTCCTCTGTTAGCTTTCACATCTTCCAATGAATTTCTGCTGTCATTCTTATTTTTGTTTATCCGTGTTTTTTTTTTTCTAGTTGTTTTATTTATTTTTTTACTAGTTTTAAATTTTTTTCTCTTTATCAGTGATATTTAGCAATTTTTTTTAAGAATATGCTTTGGTGAATTTGGTGAATTTTCTTTCTTCCTTCTACTTCTTTTTTGCTTGTGGCTTGTTGATTTTCTTAGGTCTGTGAATTCTTTTGATTTGGGAAAGTTTTGATCATTAAGTATGGCCTTCTTTTCCTGTCTTTCCTATTCTCCAATTACGTATATATTAGAAATTATACCACAGCTGATCGATTTTTTTTTAAATCTTTCCTTCACCCATGTCTTATTTTGGATTGCTTCTATTGCCGTGTTTTCAATTTCACTAGTCTTTTCTTCTGCAGTATTTAATCTACTCTTAATTTCATACCAGACATTGTATTTTTCACATCTTTAAGTTCTATTTGAGTCTTTTTAGTATTTTCAATGTCTGCACTTATTATGCCCAAATTTTCCTGTAACTTCTGAAACATATAAAATATAGTTATAACAGATTTTATATTTTTTTATCTACTAATTCTTTCATCTGTGCCATTTAGAACTCTTCCACATGATTTTTCTCCTGATTGAGTTGTATTTCCCTACTACTTCTTTGCATGCCGGATAATTTTGAATTGGATGCCAGAAATTGTGAGTTTTATTTTGTGGGGTGCTAAAATATATTTTTTTAAGATTTTATTTATTTATTTGAGAGAGAGAGAGAGAGTGCGCACAAATGAGCATGAGCGGGGGGAGGGGCAGAAGGAGAGGAAGAAGCAGACTCCCCACTGAGCAGGGAGCCCAACATGGGGCTCAATCCCAGGACCCTGAGATTATGACCTGAGCTGAAAGTAGATGCTTAACTGACTGAGCCACCTAGGCACCCCTAAAAATTTTTGTATTTAAAAAAATTCTTGAGCTTTGTTTTGGGAAGTAGTTAGATTACTTGGAAATGATTTGATTCTTTTGAAGTCAGATTTATTAGGCAGATCCAGAGCAGTCTAATTTGTCCTACTACTGAGGCAATAACCTTCTGAGTACTCTGCCTGACACCTCATGAGTAATGAGGGTTTCCACTCTGTGGCCAGTAAGTACAAAAACTGCTCCCAGCCCTGACTAAGCTTTAAGAATTGTTGCAAGTCTTTCTGGTGGCTTTTCCTCATCCTTGTGCAGTTTCTTCACACACATGCATTGTTATGTTTACAACTGAATAATCAGAGAGGACCTCTGCAAATCTCTGGTGGTCTTTCTTTTCAGCACTCTGTGGTACTTGTTTGGTGAACTCTGGCCCTTGACCTTGGACTTCTAGCTCCATCTCCTCAACTCTGTGACACTGCTAGGTTCTGAGTTCCTCCTCCCTGCAGTGCCCCCCTCAGAACTCACCTCATTTGTTTCCTCTCTCTCAGAGCTCACTATCCTCTGTTGCCTATGTTTAATGCCCCCAAATTGAGTGTTTTATGTACTTTGTTCAGTTTTGTGTTTCAAGCGAGAGAGTAAATCTGATCTTTGTTACTCCATTTTGACCAGAATTAGAAGCTCACGTTCAGAGTTTTTAAGCAAAATTTAAAGACTCTAACAGTTTGATTTAGAAATATGGATTTTATAATGTGTAGTGCAGCATAGTTCGTATAATGTTCCTGCTGAATAACTGAATTTTCGTACAAATTAAGAGTTAATAAAATTGGTTTACAACCAGCTTTACGTCTTCACTCTAATTTTACCAGGATCTAAAATACTCATTTGTACATGGCTAAGGTTAGTTTTTACCTGTGATTTTAAAATCTCTGAATGTCCTACATTGGTTTTATGGACCAAGTACTTTATTATTTCCACAAAAATTTTAAAACTACAAAAACATAAGGTTGGGTTTTACTAAATGAGATTTAATAATTATATCTTTTTAAATTTTTGCCTTTCACAAGTTCAGGCCCCAAATTCATAATAATCAAACTACTAGGATGTCATTTATGCCTAAACTATCAAATTTCTTGGAATGGCCAACAAGTAGCACAAAGATTTGCTGCTTCACTTTAGAAAAGGGTGGACAGTTTTAAGAATTTCTTCCATCTTCTAATCTGATGAAGAGGGAATATTTCTTCCTAGAGGTGAAGCCTCTTTGGTTTTTATAACTCTTAGCTTTGAAAGCACAATCTTCTACATATGGTTTGTATTGTTTATTCACAAATGTAATACTTCACACTTGTCCTCGCTAAAGCTAGACTGTTATTTAAAATATGGCCTTTAGTTACATATGTGGACTCAGGAGTTAGAATGGTTTGGAGTTCTATCCCACCTGAGGTAGGCTGCTTTCTCATCTGTAAATTGGGCAGTGGAGAGTTGGGAGTGTGCCATTTATATGAGACCACATGGTTAATTGTAGCAGAACCTGTACAACCATACCCAGGGGCCTTGGTTGCAAGGATTACATGAGATAATGCAAACAAAGTGCTTAGAGTAATGCTAGCACTCGGTAAGTGCTCAATAACACAGCTATTATTAGGGCTGGAGTAGACAATGTGAAGGGGAAAATGGCCCAAGATGGTTTTTGTAAACCATGTGAAGAAGTTTGGAACTCACCTCCAACAGTATTCAATATAGTCAGATTTGAGTTTTAGAAAGAATGCTTCGGCAGCAGAATGAGATGGGGGGAAGGTTTAGAATTAAGACTGGGAGCAGGGAGAGCAGTTAGGGAACCACAGCAATAGTCCAGAAGACAAATTAGGTAGTCTGAACAAATATGGCAATGGTAGAGATGGAAAAAAGTATACCAATTGAATACATATAGGAATTTTTAAAAATCATTTTTGCCTGATCAATGTGGGAGGTTAGGTAGAAGGGGAAAAAAAATAAGGATCCCAGGTTTCTCTCTCGGTAAGATGGGTAAATGGTGGTGCCATTTATTAAGATAGAGAACACTAGAGAAGAACCAAATTGCACATGTGGATTCTTTAGGGGTGAGGAGGAAGAGGAAAAATGACTTTAGTGTGGAACATATTGAGTTTGAAGTGTGTTAAAAGACATTCAAGTGGAAATCATTGATATATATATATATATATATATATATATATATATGGCTTTGGAACATCACTAATATTACTTTCTGTAGTACTATAAATGTGTCCAATATGAGGGTTACTATTGCTAAATGGCCTTTGAGGATTAGAAATGTGGCTAGTGTGATTAAGGAGCTGAATTGAATTTTAAATTTTAATTAATTTACATTTAAGTTGCCATGTGGTTAGTAGTTGGCATATTGAATTGCACAGGCATGGAGTTTAGAGTCAAGGGCTCAAGTGATAAATAGTAAAATCTGACTTGAGTCAAATCAGATTAGTCTAAGGGAAATTAGATGGTTTTATGATGGCTACCTTGGAATAAAGATTTATCTTAGAGAATCCCTAGTTTGACCATAACAGCATACCAATTTTATTACATTCATTAAAACTGTTTTGAACTTTTTAATTTAGTTAACTTCTAAGCACAGTTGATACCTTAAATTCACTCACTGTAAACTTACGAAGTTCTTCCTCCAATTATATTTTCCCAGAATCCCAGTGTGTGTGTGTGTGTGTGTGTGTGTGAGGTTGGGAGGCTCTCTTGTTTTCTAGAATTTCAATATTTGGTGAACAAAATCAATGCTCACTCTCTGTATATCCGTCGTAATGACTGTAGTCACAGCTTGTCTTATCTTTCCAGACTAGAGACCAGTGTTTTTAGTCTATCCATAATACAATTCTCTTATATCCATGATCATTCTAGATACTTTTTCAGGAAACCTGAGGACTTTTTTCTTGAGATAGACAAACCAGAATTAAAAAAAAAAAATCAATTCTAGGGGTGCCTGGGTGGCTCAGTCGTTAAGCGTCTGCCTTCGGCTCAGGTCATGATCCCAGGGTCCTGGGATCGAGCCCCGCATCGGGCTCCCTGCTCAGCGGGAGGCCTGCTTCTCCCTCTGCCACTCCCCCTGCTTGTGCACTCTCTCTCTCTCTGACAAATAAATAAAATCTTAAAAAAATCAATTCTAGCTACTTATAACAATGGCTTGATACAAGGGTAAACTTTGTTTTGCTTTTTTACTATCCTTTGGTAGGATATTTGGAGCCACAGACGTGTCATAGTATAGCAGGTTGAATGGTGGCCTCAAATATATGTCCAAGTCCTAATCCCCAGAACCTGTGAATATTACCTTCTATGCAGGTGATTAAGGCCTTTGAAGGGCTTGTCCTGGGTTATGTGGGTGGGCCCTAGAAGCAACTGCATGTGTACTGTAAGAGACAGAGGGAGTGTTCAGACACACCCAAGAGAAGGAAACGAGAACACAGAGATGGACAGAGTCTGGAGGGCTGCCACCACTGACCAAGGACTGCCAGGCCGTCATCAGAAGCTGGAAGAGGCAAGAAACAGATCCTCCCTTAGAGCATGCAAAGGGAGCATGGCCCTGCTGACCGCTTGATTTCAGTTCACCAAAAATTTATTTCGGACTTCTGGTCTTCAGAACTGTGAGAGAATAAATTTCTGTTGTTTTAAAGGCATCATTTGGTAATTTATTATTGCAGCCACAGGTAACTGATACATGAAGTCAGCAACAAAGTCTTCAGTAAAGATGAATGCTCTGTGATACTAAGAGTCCTACGCACTAACCCCTTTTATTTTCTAGAACTACAAAAGTAGGGTGGATTATTCTCTAAGACTGGATTCTCTTTCAAAATGCATGGTTATATATTTGCCAATGTGAAACTTTTTTTTTCTTCTGTGCCTAATTTGTTCAGAATACACTCTTGTGAGAAAATACCAGAAATGTCATCTGGTTCTTCCAATGATGATCAAAGCATATCCTATGAAAATGTTACCAACATTGAAGGTAGGGACTTCAGTCATTGATGGGTTCCCAACATCTAACAGTGCCTGGCACAGTTCATAAATATTTGTTGCATCAGTGTGCTATTTGTCTATTTCTCTGTTGCTGTTTTTTCAAACTTTTTAAAAACAGAATTTTTGTTGAATTTATATTTTATAAAGAACACTGATACATAAAATAGATACAAGTAGATCTGCTCTTAGTGAGGGGTGTGAAATCCTGCTTACCTGTCTGTAACATAATACACATTAATATTGTATTATATTAAACGTGAAACTCTTCAATTTGGAGCTCAGAAAATGCTATTTACATCGTCCTTTTCAAGAAACAAAATTTATATCTAGGTAAAAAGTCAGTTTGGGAGGTGTTTTGGGCTTCTGCTCATCAAACGAACAAGAGTATAACAAATACCAGAGTAACAAAATCAGCAGTTCTTTAGGAGCACAACAGGAACAAAGGTTACTAAGAAATTATGTTAGAAATCCGTTTCTGGGCTTAGCCACTAAGTAGGGGGAAGCAAATAGCAACAGCTTTGGAATTTGGCAGATGAGTTCAAATCCCGGACTGCCACTCACTGTATAACTTTGAGTGAATCTCACCTATAATATGGTGATAATCCTAGCATCTATGTAAAAGGATTATTGTAAGGATTAAATAACTACTATGCATAGGATGTTACATTGTAAATAATAAATGATAGTTATTGGACTAGACTAGATGTCAAAGTCCCCTTGATGACCTATTTCTTTCTTGAAGATCTTAGTGTTTAAATTCTTCTGTTGTATTATCTTTCACTTTTGGCTATTATAAACTTGGTAACAAAGTCCATGGAAAAATAGCAAGAAACTTAGAGGCTGAAGTCTCCATTTTGAATAAACTTCATTATTTTAAAATGTGAACAATATGAATTAGTATTCTCTCCGCATCTCAGTTTCGGTATTCTAAAATGCAGGAGTGAGGGCCACATGGACGTTGATGATTACTTGCCTATCTATCTGCCACTTCTCCACCCATTGCAACTTATTTCAAATTCCTAACTGGGTATGCTTGATGAAGACTAATTTTCTTGTTCCTCAATCCATTTCTAAATTTGCCCGTGAATAGGAGGCATTACTAGTGGACTTCGGGAGCCCCTCACTCTCTCTGCTAGACTTTGTTTAGAAATTTTAATCCTAATTATTCTTGAGTACATTTAAACCAGCAGTTTGAATTTTAGTCACACTTATCAGCCACTAGCACTGAAAGGCAGCTTTTTGTCTTTTCTCCTTAAAGAATGTAGAACAGAATAAACACAAGTAGTTATATAAATTGGAAATCTATCCCTTTGAGACAGGGAATTCTCTTAAACGTAAGAATAAGTCTAAAACTCGCAATTAGTGATAGCTGTATTTGTTACACCAAGATTTAATCCCACTCTCTTGGGGATCTCACTGATTCATGGCTTTAAACTTAATCTATGAAGAGAACTCTCAGCGTTTGATCTCCAGCCCAGACCTCTCCTCCAAATTCCAGATTTTATATGCAACGTCTTGCATAACAACTCTATTTGGATCTCTAATAGGCCCAAACTGAGCTTCCCCGAAACCCACTCCTTCCACAGTGCTCTCCAACTATGGCCAGTTGCTCAGGCTTGAAATTTGGGAGTTATCCTTGTGTCTTCATTTTCTCATGTACCTCACATCTATTAAGTGAACAAAATTTACTGGGCTGACCTTTAAAATATGAAGAGAATCCAATCTTCTCACTACTGACACAGCTCAGGGACTGGACTTGGGTCCCCTCAAAGTTGACCGTGAAATCCAGCATCCCTAGGCCACCTCTACGAGGAAAAAGCAAACAAGACAAAACAACTCTATGTCTCTTGAGTAGACTATTTTGCAGAAATGTGGAG
>NW_027397124.1:4645026-4722526 GCF_003265705.2 Callorhinus ursinus | reverse complement strand
ATCTTCCCAATGAAAAAAATGAGCTATTTTTAATAATGGGAAGAAATGTGACTCTCTTTGGGGATGAGACACAAGTAGAGGAATAGGGGCCTTTGTAGTTTATTATCAGGAATACACAACCAGAAGTCAGGCTTCTGTCCACCATAAATTCCATGGTCAACTAGGTGACCGACAAAACTGTAGTAGCAGCCAAGCAACCCAGCTGTTAAAAACATAAAGAATTCCCAAGTTTTAGGCTATATAGTTTCACTTTCCTCTTCTTTTAAACCTTTCATGAAAGTTTTGAAAGAGAAGCAGACGTGACTGAGGTTCATTCCTGTCAGGACTTTGTTATGTGCAGTTGAGCAGCTACTGAGCTGGTAATTAGAAGACCAGGGTCATCGCTGTTCTAGCACCTACACTGTTGTGTGTGCTTGCAGAAATCCATTAACTTCTCTGGATCTTATTTCCCTTATCTTTAAAACAAAGGGACTAAAATAAGTGATATAAAAATGAAAACCAGGTGTTATATATTTAAGTAAGAACTCTAACTGGTTGATTAGTTATGACTAGACCCGGAATGCTAGTAAGAATGGATCTGAATGGAGCAGATGATGACTATTACTTAAGCTGAGAAGCAGACAGGGATGCATCGGTTTGGAAACTTAAGGCTACAGTCCGTTGCTGCAAAGCCTGCTGGGCCTCCCTCCTGGGCCACTCCTGGCTGAGGAAGTCTACTTATCAGCTTGGCATCCAAGCTGTTCCAAAGTCTGCCCTCCTCCTCCCATTCCAACTTCAACTACTAACCTTCCCAAACCTCTAGACCAACTAGTTTAGTCCTTAACCTCTGAACACATTTGTGTTTCTCCGGCTCTCTTCCTCTTTTCTGCCCAACCAAGATCAAATCTGATCTTATTTTGTAGAACTTTCCCAGAATACCGCTGGTATGAAAAGATTTCTCCTTATATTGAAATTATAGCCATAACCTATACAATTAATTTGATAAGGATATGATGTTCTGTAATACAGGAACGATTTTCACCTATTATTCAGTTAACGTTATTTAATTTTTACACTTTTATGCTTGTCTTCTAACTAAACTGAAAACCCCTTGTCTTTCTCTTTTTGTTTCCCCTTTCAGTACTTTGTAAGTAGCAGGATTCTAATTACCATTAATAGTTAAAACAGGAGAGCCCAAGCAAACATTCTAAACCATCTACTGAAACCCAACAAGACAAATTAGCATAAAAAATAATGGTTTGAGTAGAAGTTGACCTGGCATTAATACTGTAAGCCTTTATATTATTTACATTATTAAGAGCAGCTTAGCATAAGCCACAGGTGGGTTGTATCAATTGTTTACGTGAGAAGCTATGGAAGAAAACGAACAAAAGAAACATTCTAAAGAGAACTCCTCCCACCCAAAGGTGGAAAATGAAAGCATTGTAAACTCTTATTATACTAAGAAAGTGACGTCCAAAGCACATATGCAATATTCAGTATGTCATTTAATTCAAATTCTCAACAAATACTGAATTATTACATCTGTTTAGTTCTTGAATAAATAAGGAATTCTCATCTATCCATTGTTAATGTATATAAGGAAAAGAACAAAAAACACAAGTAAGTAGAGAGCACTAACAGAGGATTTAAGTTAGAGCTCATATTTTGCACACATTTTAGACTTCAAATAACTACTGACCTTGGAACTGAATCTACAGCGGATGAAGATGGAACCTTGGAGACTTGACAGTTTGCTGCGGCAGCCAGCTTTAAGGCAGACGATGGAACAGCACTTAAAGTCCTAGGTATATGTCGTGCGTTTATGGGGGCAATAGAGTTTACAGTGGCAACTGATGAAGGGACAGTTAATCGAATGTTGTTCCCAATCAGAACCTGAGTTGTTGCAGAATTGGCAGCAGTTACTTGATGACTCAGTGCACTGTGGGAACTTGAAGTCTGTGTCATGTTTGAAGGCTGTAACAAAGTTGAACCTGCCGTTGATGGACTCGTGTGTACAAGTGCTGTTGGTGTAGTACTACTGAGGTGTAAGCCCTTGTATACTCCTAGAGAAAAAGGAAGAAGCATTGAAACAATGTACAGCTTTGCTGTTTATTATAGATACATGTTACAAACATCAGGACAATTTAGATGTCTTTGTCCTTTTCTTTTTTTAATGATTTATTTATTTATTTGAGAGAGCGAGCGAGCATGCGCGGGGGTTGCGGGGGGAGAGGGAGACAGAGAATCTCAAGGAGAGTCCCTGCTGAGCACGGAGCCCAGCGCGGGGCTTGTAGGGCTCGATCAAACGACTCTGAGCTCATGACCTAAGTCGAAATCAAGAGTCGGATGCTCAACCGACTGAGCCACCCAGGCACCCCTAAATGTCTTTATCCTTACCTGAGGCTGGAAGGACACCATTCACCCCAATTCCAAGCACCACATCATCCTTCATCTTGAATCCCATCAGCTGTTCTGATGTCACCAAAGCAGAAGCAGCAAACTGAGCACTAGCAGAATCCAAAGTCTTGGAAACAAAACCCTAAAAAGAAAATACAAAGCAAATCTAATCTGCATCGCTTGGTCTCAAATTAACATTAAAGCCACACAGGTACACCACAATAGTGTGAATATAAACCAGAGTGGCAAACCACTGAAATACCTTTATCTCTTTGACAGTCATAAATTTGAAGAATGCTCAAGATCTAAGAACTCAGGGATTATGAATTTTGATCTTCGTATGTGACACTATATAATATGGACAAGTCAATTATGAAAAGAAACCTATAATGTGGAAACAGTAAACCTCCGACACAAAGTGTCAGACAAGAAATATACTAGTAAAACATTTCAGTGATTTGCAAATACATATGACGAAAAATGAATAGGTAAGCTTCTTTCACCTAACTTACACATACATACACATATAAACAAAGGCGCCTCTGGAACAGTAAGATAACTATCCCTTTAGAACAGAAGTAACAAAATATCGTATCATAACTTGGGCTAGAAATTAAGAGGCTCCTTGAGTTTTTTAAATGAATTTTTCCTCCAAGATGCTAAGATTCAAATTTTAGCCTTTGAGCCTTACATGTGTTTAAATGGCAAACGTTTATCATGCCTGAGGTTTAAAAGTGATTTCTTTTAATAGTCAAAGAGGTTTAGTATGGTAACTTTAAATAAATTTTAATAATAATTAAAATACCCAAGAGAATGAGCTGGGTAAGATTATATATTAAAGAGGTACATTCACAGACTACAGGACAAACTTGGAAGACAGTGTCTTGATCTCATTTAACTATGCTTTGTAGTTTTACTTTTTAAAATAGGGAGCAGAGGTAACAGCTTCCATACTCACCTGTAACGTTCTTTCTAAACCCTGTATAGAATGGCTATGATGTAGATTCAGGCGAAAGCCACTTTTCTGCTGGTTAGATGCAAGGTTCTATGACAACAGTTGGTAATTAGAGATGCACTCTGGTGGGAAACAATGAGGGATGATCATAAGACAGACAAATCCCTCACCTGTGCAGTGGTGGCGGCGGAATTACTATTTGCTTGCTGTTGTTGTTGCTGAATTTGTGCAAGCTGCTGTTTCTGCATTAGTGCCAGTTGCTGCTGATGTTGCTGGTACTGTTCGGCTGTAAATGCTGGACATAAAACAAGGGGACACTTTATAAAAACTCACAGAGCGCACACACATCTTACAGTACCAAAACAAATTTCAGCATTAAAAAAGATTTTGTGCAAAATTAAAGCATCTGACAAAGGCTCATGATCCTGCTAAAGACCACTTCCATAGGAAAAATTCCACATTTTTACAACCACATTTAACAGGAGTGGCTTGAGTTCAGAGCAACACAAAATTATAAACTTCCCGAGTTTTAACAACATAGGAAAGAGAACTCACTTCTCAAGTTTGAGAACCATGATTTTTGTAAGCTGTGACACTTGTGCTAGACAGTGTAAAAAGGTAATCCAGCTTTTTAAATCCACATATTTGGAATTCAACTTTGCACTGAGCTTGAGAAGAAATCTGATAATTACCATTTGGTTTCTCATTTACTCATATTACTGTCCCAATGCATTTAGACGATCCCTAACATTCTGTGTATCAATACTAATTGTTCGACATTTTTTGATTTTAGCCATTATAAACATTCCCTCTACATGGAATATAAGGTTGTTGGTTTATTACCTTTATTTTTTTAAAGAACTCATCCTTTAACAGGAAGAAAAAGAGGCTCCAAATGTTAAGGTTAATTAATTTTCCCCACCCAATTAACCCACCTGGAAAAAATCCAGTCAATAAGAACGGAGTTGTTTATGTTGATTTACTGTACAGAATGATGTCTGAGGAAAGACACTGTGTTATGCTACTTATGTTTGTCTATGGAGAGCTCAGTTCTAAAAAAAACAAACAAAAAAATGTTCATTTATTACCCCCCAAAAAAGTGTGTGCAGTTTTTAAAAAGGAAACCTTTTTCTTTTCTTTTTCTTATTTTTGCCGATTAAAAAAAGGAAAAAAAAAGGGCACATACAATCACAACATCTGACTTTAAAGGCTTCTTTAAGAAACCTGTGATGTTTGGGTAAGAATTATTTCAAAACACAAAAAAGGTTATCATGCATCCCTGAATACCAGGGAATCTATAAATCATGCAATGCAAATTTCCTCAGTCTAAATTTTAATGTTTTCAAAACACTGTCACTTAATATGTTGTAGTCTTTAATTGCATTTTAATAATTTAGTTGAAGAGAATATCACTTCATCAAGTTTTATAATTTTCACTCATAACTCATAAAGAATCTTTATCTTCCAGGATACAGCTTTCCTGAGTAGTACCACTACAAAATGTTTAGGTAGAAATTCCACCATATTGTGAATGGATCAGAAAATTCTGAAATAAAGTTTAAGAAAACCCCAGAAATTTAGTGTCTACACAGGCTTTACACTTGAACTAAGTTCTTGGGCTACAAGAGCAAAAACATAATTTCTTGTTGTAAAAACTTTAGTTGTTATCTGTCCTTTGATGCATTTCTTTTCCTACTATGTTGTAATTCTCAGATCTGAATACTATAGGGAAGACTTTTATTGACAACAGGATTAACTTCTAAATATTGACATAAAGTAACTTGGTATCAGAATGACCATTTCCATGTAACAGAAATGTGCTGAATCAAAACTTGAAGAAAATTTACAAAAATTAATGCTGCCCTGATTGTTTATAATTAATGTAACATTTATCTATATGTTTTAAAAAATCCGTAAAAAGCAACTATTTAAACCTAAAGATCCTTAATTTATTAAATAGTTTTGCTAGTATGTTTTTGAGATTTACACTTTAACTTCCTAAGTTTGAGTGAGTTGCCTAAGTCTTGAATTTCCTAGCAGGGGATGCTCAGTAAATTTTTTTAAAAAAGGATCATTTCTACAAGGTCAGGTCATTACATATTTATGAAAACAATAATTTAGCATTCCCCGGAGACCTATATACAAAAAACTCCATTTATATGAATGAAAATATTATTATAGAACTTTGTGTTTATGTACGTTTTAATAAAAAAATTGGCAATAATACATTAGACACCGACTTGGAAAAAAGTTCCAAACATTTTCGCCCTAATTTAAGTCAACATTATAATCCCTGGTCTCTAAGGGTCTTGTGAATTTCACTTTTAAACAACTGTTAACTTCTTCCTAATACAAGATTTAGAAATAAAAATGCAACTAATTCTCATCACGATTTTAGATCCCTACTGACAATCTACTGCTTAGAAATATCTCTACACTTTTGGAGTCTAGTTACGAAATTTTCCCCAAACATGTTTCATAAATGATCTAGAAGAAATGCATATGCCAAGCAACATATACACAGACAATGATGGTAATAAAGACCATGGGTCTAGGGGCCAGGAGACCTTGATTTTTTTTTAGCTCTCAGCTCCATCGTAACTAGCCAAGTATACCTGGGCAAGTGACTGAACCTTTTGGGGCTCAGTTATGTTCATCCAACATACTTAGATTAATTTAGGTGATCACTAAAGCCCTTTTCAGCCAAGTGATGAAAGGATTTTATATTTTTTCTGAGAAATAAATTTCCAATCCAAAAGGCTATATGAATAAGTAGGAAAGCTTGGACAAAGGTAAGGTATACATTTGGGCAAATACAATCTGAACTGGGTTTTACACTGTTATTTATATAGAAAACCGAGAAGACTTCAGATGGCATTATAATTCAAAGTCTAATCAAATGCTAAATGGAAATAAATAAAGATAACCATTATTTCCCTAATCTCTATCAAGGCAGAAAGTGTTATGGTTCCAGGTCTACCTCCAGATAGGGTGTGGTAGTCAAGTTTATAATTAACATAAAGATGGACATGATGGTTTCAGCGACAGATGACCAAACCTAGAATCAGAAGCATTTCACAGAACACTGAATTTTTAGATCAGGAGGCATCCTTGGTGATTTCCTCCTACAACTTCACACTAAAGATGAAGAAACTTTCATCTGAGGTCACAGATAAAGTTAGTAGTGGAAAGGGGGGGGAACCCCACCCCTAAACCATTGAAATTTTAAATATGAAAAGAAATAAACGAAGTTTGTTTTAGATTTAATATTTTCAAGAAATAATTAAACTTTTAATATACCCAACAGTATGAATCAAGTGCTTAAAAAAAAAAACCCCAAACACCCTCATCTATACAGCACCTGACAGGAATCTAGGTATGAGAGAGGAGTCATGCGAGGGACATGACTAAAAGCTGAGACTAGGGAAGGAGCATAACAGGACTTCACATATTTGAAGGACACTATGATGTTGGAAAGCAAGAAAACTTATTCAGTATGTTTCTAAGGGCGAAAGAGGAACCTATAAATTTAAGGAGGCAGCTTTTGTTCGTAGATGGACAAACTTTTAAGCAAGATTCCCAACTCTAGAATAACCTGATCTAGAAAACTGTTGAATCTGCCCTCCCTAAGCAGTCTAGACAAAGGTCAGAAACTACCATTTTTTGGTAGTGGCTAACAATTCTCTGGAGTAGAAATTTAGATGCTACAGTCTAAGATGTTACCAGTCCACTTGGACAGGAAGCTACTGTGCGGCACCCCAACACCCGGAATAGTTGAGGCTGTTGCCCCCTAAGTCACATTCCCGCAGCTGGAGCAGACCAACGGAAATGATCAAAGATGTGGGAGTAGGTGAGGGTGACAGGTACTTAGGAAAAAATTATTTTGAAAATCCAGTTTGAGAAGATAGAGGGAAGATTACCAAAATGTACATCATTTTGTTAGTTAAAAAAAAAAAAAGGCAAAAACCCAAAACCAAAACAAAAAACAAGAAACCCCAATAAACCCAAACACCTATTTTAAAAGATAACCCTTGATTAGAAGTATCTTTGAGCAGTACACAGGCAGAATATTATTTTAATACGGGAAAAGGTTACTTTAAAGAAACATAAAATAAAATGACTTCAGAGAGTATTAAAGTATGATCCCCTAACCAGGAAGCTTGAATGATAGTTTTGAGGTTCATAAGTACTTATCAGCCACCCAGAAATCCAATCTGAAAAGAAAAATATGGTGTATTTCCTTGGATGGCCAAACATGAATGAACCTGAATTCATTTGGCTGCAAATTACTTGAACATGAGATTATGTGATCCAATCTTCCACTTATTGTAAATCATCTTGCACTTCAGCACACAACTACAGAACTATTAATTCTACTACTATGGGTGCTACTTCACACCCTGCTAAGGATATAATTTTGAATTGTGAAACACACTTGGATAAGGATTAAGGCCCAACAGGTTTAAAAAATCTAACCATGAAAATATCCAATGCTTGAATCTAGAGTTCCTTTGAAAAGTGTATGCTACAAATTTTATGAAGTAAAATGTACTAATTTAAGTAAGCTACAGATCCTGAGACTTAAGAACATATTATTCTAGCTACATATATCCTATTAATTTATGAAAATAAACCAAATCTTTGGTAGAGACATGTGAGCTTAGGAAAATTATTTAGAAAGCTGATGAAATTTCAGTGGGAACTGGGAATTCAAATCCTGAACATATAATGGTGGTTTAAAAATCACTTTTCTATTTACAGTCTTTCTAAATGATAGAGTTCTTTCTAATTATGAAAAAGGTATTAATTCTGACATGTCATATCCCCCAAACTCAAAGACATGCAAATGAATAGTCACTGAACAAACACTAAATTTTCAAAGGTGCTTCTATAGATTAAAAAAAAAAAATAGTAGACTGTATTTGGAAACTGTCCAAATCACATATTAACTCAATTATTAAAAATGCAGAATTGATTCATATGTACTAAAATCTAGTCCTAGAAATTCTAAACACACATATATTTAAGTCTTCCCAAGTTCCTCAACATTGTGTCATTTTGCTGTGTGTTATCCAGAGGATCAAGCACTCTAGCAACTAACCAGGTTATTAGCCATCTGGCCACACAACTATGCAAATGGCCAAGACTGGGAAGCAAGCAAAAAAATTCCAAGCAGCAGAAGCTACAAAAGTTGGTGTGTTAAAGCTCATGATGCCCTTTACTAAAAATAATGGGCTCCTGATATCCTCATTTAGAATTTCCTATTTGAAAATGAGAATAAATAGGCTCTTATAGGTGATAGTTAGAAAAAGGAAAATCAGTCCAGAGGGCATCACTATGCCACAGCATATGTGTAAATATTTAAAATAATGACAGACTAATAAAAAAATGGCTAAATCAAAGTATTTGGCTTAAGAAGCAGACAAGTAAGTATATATCAATTGGCTCATATATCATAGTGGCTAAGTTCTGAAGTCAGTATAGTAAAAATTAAGCCTTGAAAATTCCTTTAGAGTCTCCCATGATGGATGTATCTCTTTTAATAAGCACAGCAAAGACAGTTTTTCCTCTGGCATCAGACTAGATCAGGTTCTGTGGCTGAGTACCAGATGACATAGTTAGGCTTGTATTTGGGGGCCATGCTCTACGGAAAAATTTATCTTTAAAATTAAAATTACACTGATGGAGGTGAGATGCTTAACCTCAATGTGAGACAATGGAAGCACAGATACTCGGAGAGCAACAGTAACAGATTTCACTTCTGCCATTCCCAGAGTGGCCCACTCTGGACAATATATTCTTGCAGTAGAATTGTATTAGAATCCTGTGTAACTTCTGAACTGTTAAAATTTTATTTTTTTCTCCAGGGGCCTATAGTTGAATTCACTTAAGTTAAATGTACATATGATAGGACTCTATTATAATACACTTTGTAGAGCATAAAGAGAAAAGCTTTAGGTTTTTGGAATATTCACAAACAGGAAAGAATAAAGCATTACCCAACAGCAATCTGTAGGCATTTATTCTCTAACTATACAAAAGATCTAGTAAAAATTAAGGGAAAATTGAAAACAATTATGTGCAACAAAAAATTTGATAAACCCATTCTTTAAAGGTTGTATCACATTATATGGAAGAGGACATGATTAAAAAGACAATCACAGTTACTAAAAATTGTTTTTCAGCTAAACTTTTGGTAATACTACTTGTTCAATGTTCACTCTTCAATATTCTTTGGCAAACACAAGTCAAGTTTCATAATATCAATGCTTACTTATGTAGTATGGCAAAACAATTTATATAAAGATCATTAAAAGATAGTTAAGACAATTCAACTTCTCTATTTTTTTTTTTAAGATTTTACTTTTTTAAGTAATCTCTACATGAAGCGTGGGGCTTGAACTCACAACCCAGAGTTCAAGAGTCTCATGCTCCACTGACTGAGCCGCCAGGCATCCCGCAAGTTCTCTACTTTAAGGGGCGAGAAGATGGGGATTGATGAAACATGCCAGTTTTCTACAAGAAGTCTCAAGGAATTTATACAGCTTAAATATCTATCAGGGGAAATATATTACAAGTTTATACTTCTAAAATCCCTATACTCGCACACTATGTAAGTCCTCTTTCATATTGAAAAGTTCTTTATTTTGATTTTTAAGACTGTAATAGCTGAGAGAAACAGACTCTCCATAGTATATACTCTGAAATTAATGGGACTATACTAATCCGTTAGGACTCAGAATAATTTAGATTATCTTCTAGTTGACTTCTGAAATGTGATTATTTTTCTTATGAGCTAAAGACTTCCATTTCATAGAAGTACTTGTTTTCCAGACACAAAGTAAATTAGTTTATGGAACCTTTTCTGGAGATCTTTAAGAATAAGCAGCACATTTTCATATTTATTAGAAGATTTAACTGTAGCCTTACCAGATAACTAGGGCGACACAATAAATATCTCTACAGTCACTTCAAAATCTGTATTTAAATTACCTTTACAAAAATCTGTGGTAACATAATTTTAACAGTGAATTTCTATAACTTACATGCCTCAAATAACACAGATTTATGCTTTAAAATAGAAAGCTAAAATTTTAGGAATATTTAAAGACAGCATTTATTTTAGACACATTTCACAATATAGCCATAATGCTAAAGTAGATGTTATCTGGAAATGTTTCCAAAATTATAATGATCCTATAAAATTAAAATAATCCTTTAAGTATTGTTCTCTGAAAAATTAGTTTCTCTTATAAATTATTCTGCATTACTGTCAGTAGATAAGACTTTTGCATATCTACTGACCTGCTGGTCTACTTTTAAACAGTTTAAATAAAAGACTAGAGAAGTATCCAAGCATAAAATAGTAACAATTAATGGCCCATTTTCTTTCCATATTCTTTGAAAATATAATTGCTGAATTGTGAACTGTGGGTTCACAGAGTATATCCAGGAAACAAATGCCATATATTAAGTAGTAATAAACACCTTTGCATGCGGATGTGTTTAAGTGAAAACACATGTACAAAGAGAATTCAAATATTTAACCTCGGTCCTTTTTTTTCTCATTAGTTTGAGAGAAAAGGACTTTTGGCCTTAAATATAATACACCATATTTCAGAAAATGGATGAACCTGACATTTCTACAGAAATGTACATCATAACAAATAAACATACCAAAATGTGCTGAACCACTGCTACTTTTACTTTGCGTGGAGGTACTGCATGTCTGGGTCCCGGGTTGTGCTGTTCCTGTTCGATTTAAACTCCTATATAATTTCCTACAGGAGAGTTCATCATTGTCACTGTCATGTAGGGATGGTGTCCGAGGCCTAAAATGCCGCCATCTACATGATTTGATATTGACTAGTATCTGACTGAGGTCTTTAGAGAAAGATCTGTCCGAGGTATTTGTTTCTGAGGTATTGGCAAACTGATTGACTGGAGAATGTTGTGGAGAGGAAAGCATTTCCAAATCCAGATGTTGAAACATACTGTCATAGTCTGAGTGAGCTCTGTCCAGTAAGACCCTATTAAAAATAAGGCAGGGAACATATATGTAAAATAGCTATTCAAAAATTATAAAAAAAGACCCTCCCAATTCCCCCAAAGCCATCTCATACTAAATATTTAAAAGCTATAAATTTGATTATTTCAGTATTTGGCCCTGTAAGCTAAGTTCTCAAATTTTTTGGGTAAATTTTCAATTTCTGATAAAAGTTCTTTTACTTTATAACAATCTGATTAAAGAAGAGAGTAATCCACCTTAAAGAATTAGGTACACTATTCATTTTACATTAGCAATGGCCTACTAACAGTTCTATGAGTTGGTCTACCAGCAGAAGTTACTGATAAAACATGAGACTATTTTTCTTTCCAAACTGCTTTTCAACCAAAGATTTTTATTTCCATTACAAAGCACCAAAACACTTCATAAAATATCTGTTCTCTATTAAGCGAAAACTTAATTCTTTTTTTTTTTTGCAGGGGTGGGGGAGGTAGGAGAAAAGCAGTAAAAAGTATGCGAGCTTTGGGTTATTTTATACGACTAAAATTTCTTATTGACAAAATATTTGAGATCCACTACTCTAGAGGATATGTGTTATTTATATAAACTTTATAAATGTTTCCATCTTAAAATACTAACATTGACTACGCTAGTATAGAATAAAATATAGCCAACATACAGAATTTTCACCACTATTGATGTCAACATAATGATGGGGGAAAAGGCACTAAATAAAATATATTTCATGCCCAGACAATTCTAAACTAATGTTTAAGTGATTAAAAACTGCAATTAAGATTTGAAAAATGAAAGAAACAGGTATAAGCCATAACTCACTATAAATTACATCCTTAGGTTTCTTCTTCCTGAAAGCACCCTGATATTATGTTCTGCCTTTTATTTTTTTTTTTCCACCTACATGGGAATATCTTTCTTTTTCTTCACTTTTATGTGTTCTGTAATTCCTTCCTGCCTCCCCCACAAATTCTCACATAAAGGCATCTAGAGTGTACAGGGGTTCTATCATGTTTAAACAAAAGAACAACAGTAATTAGATCCTGAAAAACTGGGATGTCAGGGCAGGTCATGCATGGATCCTGGAGCCTTTTTTTTTTTTTTTTTTAAGATTTTATTTATGTATTTGAGAGAGAGAGAGAGAGAGAGAGAGAGAGAGAGAGAGAGAGAGACAGCATGTGGGGGGAGGGGCAAAGGGAGAGGGAGAGGCAGAGTATCTAAAGCAGACTCCGTGCTGAGCCCCGAGTGCAGAGTGTGATGCAGGGTTCAATCTCACGACACAGAGATTATGACCTGAGCTGAAATCAAGAGTTGGATGCTCAACCAACTGAACCACCCAGGTGCCCCTTCTGGAGCCTTTTCACTGAGGAATTAAACAACTTAGTGTACTAGTTACATGACATTTCTTAGCTTATTCAATCCTTTCTCCTAACATCTCCCAGAACTTTTTTTTTTAAGACTTTATTTATTTATTTGACAGAGAGAGAGAGACAGCGAGAGAGGGAACACAAGCAGGGGGAGTGGGAGAGGGAGAAGCAGGCTTCCCGCTGAGCAGGGAGCCCGATGTGGGGCTCGATCTCAGGACCCCGGGATCATGACCTGAGCCGAAGGCAGACGCTTAACAACTGAGCCACCCAGGTGCCCCACTCCCAGAACTTCTGAAACAACTTTTTGCAGTTTAAGTATTTTCATCAAAAATCAGTTAGGAACAGAAAATAGGAACAAATAAGCTATTTAGAAGGATTCCCTCTCTTTAAGCTCTAGATTTCATTACCCTACTGTCCCTATGCTAGGAATACAGAAACACTTACCTTCCACCGCGCCCAACCCGTCTTCGTGCAAATCCAATACACCTTTGGGGTACGGTGAGGGTAGTTAAGCAGTATCTATATCGTACATCCCCTAATCCTCCATCTTTAGGACTAGTCCAAGGCCAGTTGCCAGTTTGGTCTAAGTGAGGCTAAAAAAAAAAAAATCCAAATTATTTTATTTTGTCAGTTAAAGGTGAAGTTTTTTATTTAAAAAGAGAACCTGAAACTTACAGCATAGTACTGACAGCCTGCTTTCCTACGGAAAGCAAAAGGACCATCAGGATCATTTTCTTCTTCAGCTTCCGAAGAGCCAGACAAAACCTTTAAAATAAAATGAAGTGAGTCAAAACATGTGACTTCCTCCATTTCTCCTCTATACTCATAGAGAAATTTGTATCTTTACCTGGGAGAGAGGTTCTTCATCCGAGCTGGGAAAGTCATACTGATTTAAATCTTTAGCATTAAAGACTGGCAGTGCAGCAGGACTCGTCTGCTGAGGGGCTGTAGCAGCAGATGATGGTAAGACTTTGGGCTTCTTTTCATATTTACGTTTAGGTCGGGTAAGATCGGCTTTATCTTGCTACAATAAAGTCATATTATTAGTCAAACACTAGAAACCACGTTCAACAAGCCTGTAGTTTGTGGTAAGTTTTAATAAGAAGTTTAGAGCTAGAACGAAGTCATTCATACTCGGAAGAGCTATATAAGATGCTGATGTTTTGTCATCTTATATTGTAAAGTCTTACAGGTTGGTCTCTGTGAAACAGGGATAATGTTCCTACAACCTAAACATAATCTCATGAAAGATTTTATTTCAGTTAAAGTAAAAGAAGAGAACAGAAGTTCTTCAGCTTCTGAAAGCCTGTAACTGCAGTTAGTATTTACCATTAGCTCCTGTACCTTTTTCTCAATTTTCTATCAAAATTCTAGAAGAGAGGGGCGCCTGGGTGGCTCAGTTGGTTAAGCGACTGCCTTCAGCTCAGGTCATGATCCTGGAGTCCCGGGATCGAGTCCCGCATCGGGTTCCCTGCTTGGCAGGGAGTCTGCTTCTCCCTCTGACCCTCCCCTCTCTCATGTGCTCTCTCTCTCTCAAATAAATAAATAAAATCTTTAAAAAAAAAAAATTCTAGAAGAGAATAAAAAAAGGGGGGGATCTAGTATTTATTCTAAAGAGTTACCAAATCAATTTTGGGAAGATAATAATGCAAACAATTTTACATATACACAAAGCAAACCTCATAACTTTTCTGTGGAGGTGTTACAAAAGTAATAGTAAGGATTTGGTAGCTAAACAGTAAAGGCTTTCTGGAGTGAATCTGGGCAGTTTTAGGTGATAAAGAGATGAAATCATGAAACAGGGACAACACAAGGATAAAATACAGAAGCAGGAGTGACTGAGCTGACGAACACAGTGCATGTTGGAAATACGTACGCAGGTGAGAGCAAAAGCTAGGAGCAGTATGAAGTATGCAAGACGCAAGAAAGGTTAGAGGCAAAAATGATACTTGTTGGGAAGAAAAAGATCACAGCAGTATCATGGTTGTGTACATATGCTAAATACTTGTATCAAGTTTTAGGCAGTTTATGGCATTATGGTTCTTTTTGGAAAAAGTAAGTTATTAAAAAGTTCATCTATATGGTATCTCCCTTTATAATTCCTACCGTTGCATCTACAACAGTATTCGAGGTCAGTCTTGAATCAAAAGCTGACTTTGCAGCATATTTCACGGTAGGGTTTATATGTATTTTTCTTTCACTCTACTGATAAAACGCCATTCTGTTATCAGCTACTGTTATCACAAAAATGTTTACCACCTTATTTGCTTTGAACTCCTTCACATCCATTGCTTCCTGATGTTTAAATTGACTGCTATTAGTAATAGGGATGACGGGGATGGCATAAGTAGGTTTCATTGGCTGTCTCTGTGCCATAACCTCGGACACGATCTCTCCATTGTAGTCACCCAAATTATACCTGAAATTATAAAAAAGAAAGCTGCAAAAGTTAAAGTTAGTGCTGTAAATACCTAGGACTATTAATATCTGAGATACGATTATAAACACTGAGTAGACTTACGGTAAGATTAAACTCTGATAATTTGCTGAATGCTTATTAAAAAAAAAGAGTACATAATTCCTTCTGTTTCTTCCATTTAGTTTTTGGCTTATAGCTTTATCTTTGCACCATAAATACATGATTGTGGTAAAAAAAATAAAGGTTCGAATTTTAACTTGCCAATTTTGGTGAAAGATTTGGTGGAGATGTTGAAATTAATGCCTACAATGGTGCTGAGGAACTTTCTGCTAATTTGAATTGTCTGTCCTATAAAACTAATTTTCCTGAAATGAATTATGAGAAATTTAATAGTGGTTTTCTTTGGAGATACTGACTAGGAAACAGGAGAGTGAGGCTTAAAGTTGTCACTGTGTACCTTGCCAAATGGTTGAGTGTTAAGATTATGGGACTTTTCCCCTCCCTTCTTTATACTTCTCTGTTAAAAAACACAGTATGTATTTAAAAAAAAAAAAAATCAGTGCCATCTAGTGAGTAAATTAAAAACTTTAGAATTGACAAATGTTCTCTCCTTCCCAGCCTTGCACTCAACTCAAATAAGGACAAAAGAATAAGATTATACCTGCCATATTTTAATTTTACTGAACCTAGTCACTTTTAAAGAAAATAGAGAAACACATGTAAAATTATGCAAAATATATCATATCACACATTTAATAGTTTCTACTTATTATTAAAGGAAGGTATTTCCAAGGTTAATTGCTTAGGTACCATACTTCAATACACAAAATGCTAATGGTACGATACTTCCTGATCCTATTAAAGTATACTTTACCTCTTTTCCATAATTTCCAGTGTTAAGTGCAATAGCTCCCTTTTACTCTTTTCTCTTCTTTTTATCATCTCTAGAATAGTAACAGCCCGACTCAGATCTCGACGCAGTTTAAGCATTTTTTCATAAGAGGCTTCATCGTTTTTGCGATTCTGCAAATATGAAGTTGCTTTTTTAACGTCAATAACATTTCTAACTAGTGGCATTCTGAACACAGCTACTAATATATAAGGATACATACATTTGAAGGGCTGATTAGAATTTAAAGACACTGAAAGGGAATATGGATCACCAGGAAATCAATTTTATATGTGATTTTTAAATAGTTTAACATTAAAATATATCATTAATAGTTGTGTAATGAATCCTAAGGTTGATTCATTTTAAATTAGTATTTTTCATTATTTTGCACAGAAAGTCTATTTAAATACAAATTAAAATACAGCCTTCCGATGCAGAGATATGTCATAAGCATAAATAATTCTTATATTAAAAAAAATTGCAAAAAAAGTTTTCCAAATTCACTTACTTTTCGAGTCTGCATTTTTTCAGTACGTCTTCTAAAAGCCACATAAGGATCATTTGTGCTGGAACCATCTCTCTTCTCTTGTTTTACTGATGGGATAAGAGATGGCCCTCGACAGTTTTTTCTCTTTTTAATCCAGTATTCATAAACTTCTCTTATTAATTCATCGTCTTCTTTTAGCAGTAGCTTGGCTTCCTGCAGACTGACTGGCTAAATGTAAAATCATTATGTCATTTTCATATAATACATATATAAGGTTCAAAAGTCCTTCTAACTTTAATGACAATAATCAAAATAACAACAGTATTAATAACAGCAAACGTGGAGTGCCTTATACATGTCAGTCACTGACGCTTTATATACATGAGTTTAGTTAATTTTCACAACAATCTTATCATGTTTATCATCTCTATTTTACAGAAGGGGAAACCGAGGCACAGAGACCTTTTTTTTTAAAAACGTATCGCTCAAGATTATACAGGTTAGTACTGGGCAGAGATGGGATGTGAATTCATGCTTGTTAATTCCAGAGACTGCTCACTTACCCTCACCCCAATATTATCCTGTTTCCATATACATATATATGGAAACATATACTTATTATATATACAGTGAAGTTGTACCTGCTGACCACTGCCTTTTTCTAGACGGTCAATCATCTCCTCAAATTGCAATGGGCAGATGTCCATTTTCTTTTTTAGTTTATTCACAAATACTTCATCTTCAGAATCCAAATCATAATCAGGCTGTTCAGCGTCCAAACTAAAAGCTGACAGAAGAAACCATAAGCAATCATTTACTATGTGAATCCACTGACAAAAACTTCTCAACAGATGTCTGGATAGAAACAAAATCTAGATTTTCTAAAGAAATAAGAAATTTATGCTTCCCACACTTAAAGTTACTGTTAATATAGACACACACATAAGTCATAAAAGACAATGGATGTGACCCCTTCCCCCACCTCAAAAATAAACTAGAAGCCCATTATTAAGAACATAAAGAGATTATTAAATGTATTGGATTCAACTCTACGTAAATCTTATAGCTAAAAATGATAAAATATCAGCAATTTCATATGGTTTGATATAATATAAAAGGTCTTTAAATAAGATTGTTTCTAGAAGAAATCCTACTTAATAGATTATGTAACTACTTTACCAAATGCTTAGGGAGTGGTATTTAAAGCTGAAGTGTTAGAAGCCACTGCCAAGGGCGCCTGGGTGGCTCAGTTGGTTGGGCAGCTGCCTTCGGCTCAGGTCATGATCCTGGAGTCCCTGGATCGAGTCCCGCATCGGGCTCCCTGCTCGACGGGGAGTCTGCTTCTCCCTCTGACCCTCCCCCCATCTCATGTGCTCTCTCTCATTCTCTCTCTCTCAAAATGAATAAATAAAAATCTTTAAAGAAAAGGAAGAACTATCCTTAAAAAAAAAAAAAGAAGCCACTGCCAATAACAGTAATAGCTATCACTCAATGAGTGCGCTTCTGCTAAGGAGGCTTGTTTCCTCATGACAATCATTGTCATGGTGACAGAAATGTGATGTATTTCTTATATTTGTTAAGATTTGAAAAAAACGCCAAGAACCACATCATCAAATGTCATTCAATTACGTGTCAAAATTAAACTAGGCTAACAATAATATAAGTAAACTATTAAATAGCTTGATATCAAAATGTCTCACACCTTTCCCTTGCTTAATAACTCTTAATTTCCTATCACCTCAGAATCCAAATCCTTAGGACTGTATGAGGTCTTTTTTTGACTTAGCCTCTCCAGTCTCATCAGTACTTTATGATGTAGTATTATCAAATTTCATATACATATATATATATATATTTTAAGTAATCTCTCCACCAGCATGGGGCTCGAACTCACAACCCCGAGGATCAAGAGTTGTGTGCTCTACCAACTGAGCCAGTCAGGTGCCCCTCAAATTTCATCTATTTCATACAGCGTGCTATTTCATGTCTTGAGGCCTTTGCATTAGCTGTTTTCTGCCTGCCCACCTAACAAATGACTGCAAACAACCTGATTTCAAGTCCTGTGGAATTCCTTCCTGATTGCCCAACTAGTAAGTGGTTCCCAGCCACTTTTATCTTTTATTGATGCTATGAACCCTTTCCCAGAAAAACAGACTGTGTGAACATATAACATTCTGCACAAATTAAAAGGAATTCAAATATCTCTAAAAGCTGTGGCACCAAGGTTAAAAATTCCAGTTCTAAATCAATGACCTTCTCTTGTACTATTTTCTACACATACTTTATAATCTACTTGATAAATATTAGGATATGACTGAGCTCCTTGAGAGGAGGCACTGTGACTTATTTACCTCGGCAAAGACAGTAAACATGTTCATCTTGTATGCCAACTGTTTGCAGTACTCTACTGAAAAGCATTCTGATACTGCCTTGATTAAAGTGGGGGAAAAAAACCCTGAAAAAATATGTAGTTATCCATTAGTGATATCTGTGACAGGTACAAGAGGGTACCCTTTGGCTACCCCATCCTCCCTCCCTGCTTCAAGTTTAACATAGTATCTGGCCTATAGGAATCCAATAAATATTTGTAGAATTGAACATATTATATCGTTGTTTGTTTTCTGTTTTGACCTATTTTACACTTCTGTAATATTCCTAATTAAAATATTTAGATTCCTTCATAAAAATCTCTATATGTTAACACCTCTGCACCCCTGTTTCTTACACCCAGAGGCCCTCCAATGACTTTCCATGATCTATTTCTGTTTGTTATTTTGATGTAAACAGAGCTTTTGCAGATCCTGGAGTAGATTAAACACTGTCTGTTAGATTAAAACACTTGTTTTCTTGGGTCCCTAACCAAAACAATTCATATCTGCATTGTTCAATAGGATAATCATTAGCTAATTCAAATCAATTAAATTAAAAATTTAGTACCTCAGTCACATTAGCCACATTTCAAGTATTAAATAGCTACATGTGGCGGGGCGCCTGGGTGGCTCAGTCATTAAGCGTCTGCCTTCAGCTTGGGTCATGATCCCGGGGTCCTGGGATCAAGCCCTGCGTCGGGCTCCCTGCTCGGCAGGAAGCCTGCTTCTCCCTCTCCCACTCCCCCTGCTTGTGTTCCCTCTCTCTCTGTCTCTCTCTGTCAAATAAATAAAATCTTTAAAAAATAAATAAATAAAATAAATAAATAAATAGCTACATGTGGCTAGTGCTGTACCAGAAAGCACAAATAATAAAATATTTCTGTCATCATTTAAAGTTCTTTAACAGAACTCTTTAATAGAGTGGTGATCCTGATAATCCAGAAAGCCAAACTGACAGGGACCAACTAGCATTGTTCTGCTTCTTAAGGGCATATTTTATGTATGTTTAGGGTCTTATTTATGTATCACTTGGCATCTTCCACTATAAAATTTTTCAGATCAAATCATACTTACAAAACTTAATTATTTACAAAAACGAAACAAGCTCACCTAATATCACCTTACGTTTGCACTACCAAACTATATTTGACATATATTATATCATGAATGACAAGTCACATCCAACATACTGGGGCAGGCAGTCAAGACTGGAAAGGAAGATCCCTAGGTTAGGGAGCTCAGTGTCTTTTCCACGGAAAGTTAACAAGTATCTGAGGGTCAGAATGCTCTCGCCTCTGCAAGAAGCTTTCCTTCTACAGATGGTGCAAACACATGTAAGATCTTAAAATACAAGAAGAACCAAATCTTGTTCAGACATAAAAACACTAAAGCCCTAGAAAAATGCTAACATGTAAAAATTCACTTTAGGATTTCATTTGACCAAAAAACCATAGCCAATGATTAAAGTGCAATTTAGCTTCAGCCCAACCTGCCGCTTCCAAATGACAGCTCAACTGCAGCTGATAAAGATTTAACATAGTTATCATGGTCCTAGAAAGAGGAGAATCTTCAAATTTTCTGGGGCATGTTATTGAGTGTGTTCAAAGTAGAAAACAGGGTTTACAGAGAAATAGGCAAGCGGATTGCACCTTGTAATTAAGCTCTGTCAATTAAAATGAGACCTAGCTAGCCAATAATTGTTTAAGAACAGGAGCCATATTACAGAGGCTAACTCATTTTAAAATATTTTGATAGGGATAAACCCAGATATGTGTATGGTTAAATAAAATACACAGATGGAGGAGAAAATGCAGTAGAAAATAAATCCAAGCAAAAAGAACACAATAGTACATACAAGTAAGTTTATTTATTTATTTTTAAAGATTTTATTTACTTGACAGAGAGATGGAGAGAGCACAAGCAGGGGGAACAGCAGAGAGAGAGGGAGAAGCAGACTCTTTGCTGAGCAGGGAGCCTGATGCGGGGCTCGATCCCAGGACCCTGGGATCATGACCTGAGCCTAAGGCAGATGCTTAACCGTCTGAGCCACCCAGGCGCCCCTAAATTGATTATTTTTAACCATCTGAGCCACCCAGGCGCCCCCTAAATTGATTATTTTTAAAGAAGATACAAAGTAGTACACAACAGTCCTTGCCCTTATGCTTAGTCAAGTAACACAGATGAAATGTATATAAATATTTATGTAACAAATGCCATATGTAGCTTGGACTAAGTATGTATGTCTATAACACCAATAGTGAAAGGATATTTGGGCACTGAAATGGGACAAATTGTGGATTAGAAACAGAATGTAATCCCTGATTGAAAAGAAGGCACATTATACTAGGCAAGGAGAAATTTCTCAGCCCAGGAATGGTAAGTGGGTTTCAACTCAACACTAGCCCTCAATGATTGGTAATATCTACTTGTAAAGTTCTTGAAACAAATTCTGAGCAGCAGAAAATGTTGTTAATAGTGATATTTACTATGGTGTGGTAGGTATTTGACACATTTGCCTTAGACCTAAGAAGACAAAGCTATCACTGGCTAGCTAGATCATCGAAGTCTTCAACTTCTTTATATTCATAAGTAACTGAGAGCTTTGAGTCACTTTTAGAATGTACTTGAGGAGAATGGAGAATCTCAGATTTGAAATCACAGATACAAAATCCTTTTTGATAAAATTCTGTGGATGATGCTATGGATTTTACATGAGAGTAGTACCAGAAGAATACTGGCGGAAGACTGGATGTTGTAGGTGGATATGGAGGTAGGCAAAGGGAAGGAGGAAATGCAATCTTTCAGAATCAGGGCATAAAGACAGGATATCTCTATTCTAAGAGGTAATTTTAAAAGTAGGTTCTACAAAGATCTATTAAAAAAAAACACCTTCCTACTTAGAAATTCACACTCATAAAAATTGCAAAATGAAAACAGTCTAGGGGCACCTGGGTGGCTCAGTCAGTTACAGGTCTGCCTTCGGCTGAGGTCATGATCCTAGGGTTTTGGGATGGAGCCCTGCACTGGGCTCCCCACTCAACTGGGAGCCTGCTTCTCCCTCTCCTTCTGCCCCTCCACGTGCTTGCGCTCGCGCTCTCTCTCTCGCTCTCTCTCTCTCTCGCAAGCGCTCTTGGTCTCTGTCTCTCAAATAAATAAATAAAATCTTAAAAAAAAAAAACCCCACAAGAAAATAGTACAAGGAACACCTGCATATCCTTTACCCAGAATCACCTGTTAAATTTTGTTTTATCATCTGCATGTGTTCTGTTTTATATCTCTAGCTTCTATGTACACTTACACTTTATTTTTTGAGGCACTGGAGGATAAATTACATTCATAATGGTTCCTTACTGCTAAATACTTCAGAGTGTATTTCCTTAGATTCTTTCATATAATCACAGTACAGTCATCAACTTCATAAATTTACACTCATAAAACAATTTAATCTCCTGCCTACATTCCAATTTTATCAGCTGACCCAGTAATTCATAACCTACCCCCCCTCCGGCACAAGACCAGTCTAGGATCAAGTATTATTTTTGTTATTGTCTCTCTGGCCTCCTTTAACCTGGAACATTTCTATAGCCTTTCTTTGTCTTTTAAGATACTGATGTTTTTGAAGAATACAGCCCTCTCCCCAGAACATTTATTATTATTATTCCCATTATGATTAGACTATGCACTCTTAGATGGCATACTGCATACTCAACTTTCTTAGTCCTTCTCACGGTATCACATCTAGAGACACACAATGTTCATCTGTTCCTAATAAGTGATGATAATTTTCATCACCAGTCAAGAAATTACCCAATTGTTTCACTGCATAACTACTGTTTGTCCCTCCGCCTTGTAACTAATAAACAGTTGGCAGGGAGAGCTTAAGATCATGTAAATATCCTGTTCCTCATCAAAATTTTCTCTTATATTGAGAACACATTGATGATTCTTACATGATTCAATCTTGGTCACAATAATGGCAAAAATGATCTTCCAACTCCAGTACTCTCTTCACATTGTACCACTCAGCTTTTGGCTTTGTACTACAGAAGCATGAGACTACTCGTCACCATTTTTTATTATCAGTACGGGCTCCTGAGTTCCTACATTTTTCAATGCTTCACAATTCATTACGTCTAATTATTCCATTGCTTAAACTGTCCCAGAACCAGCCAGTGAAAGAAATTCCTGTGTCCTTGTGATATGCCCCTGTCATTTTTTTTTTTTAATGCTTAATTTCTGACATAATAAGAGGTTTCAGGTTCATCTTGCACCTACCCTTCCACAGCCCTGGAATCAGCCATTTCTCCACAGATTCGTGGACCCATTTAATGGAGAATGGATTAGAGAAGAGGTGCTAGGTGTGCTCACTGCTACCGAGTAATCTTGCTTCTTAGCTCTTCCAGTGGACAGAGTTACAAACGTATATATATGTATCTCCACAAACGCGTACATAACGCGTACATATATGTATCTCCACACACAGGCATATATACATATATAAATGTACATCAAGATTACCCTTTAAAAAAAGGCTTCCGGGGCACCTGGGTGGCTCATTCGTTAAGCATCTGCCTTTGGCTCAGGTCATGATCCCAGGGTCCTGGGATCGAGCCCCACCATCAGGCTCCCTGCTCAGCAGGAAGCCTGCATCTCCTTCTCCCACTCCCCCTGCTTGTGTTCCCTCTCTCGCTATGTCTCTGTCAAATAAATAAGATCTTTAAAAAAAAAAATAAAAAAAGGCTTCCTTTCAGGATTAATAGGAGAGCCTTGAGACCCAAGGGCAAAAAGAAGGGGGTGAAAGAATAGTTCCTGTCTATTCTGGTCAGAACTGTTTTGTCCTTTCTTCCAGTTTATATAAATAGGAAAGTCCCATCTGTATGCTCTAGAAGCCTTACAGATCAGCAGCAAAGAGAAACAACATTACATGATCCTTTGGATTAGGAGATGCTGAGTGTCAAGCACTCAGTGAAATAGCTTAAAAGGTACCTAAAGTCTGGCACTAAAGAAGGGGATAATGGTTATAATATGGGTTTCTTCCTTAAAAGCTCTGATTGGAGTAAAGGAAAAAAATTATGATCTCTTCCCTAAGCCAGTTGAAGATACGGACAGAGTTGAACTTTTCCAAACTAATGTTCAATAAAATGTTAACAGAGAACATATAATAAATACAACTAGAAAATGCTGGGTTAAAATTAGCCTTTCCTGCAGCGCCTGGGTGGCTCAGTTGTTAAACATCTGCCTTTGGCTCAGGTCATGATCCCAGGGTCCTAGGATCGAGCCCTGCATCAGGCTCCCTGCTCAGCAGGAAGCCTGCTTCTCCCTCTCCCACTCCCCCTGCTTGTGTTCCCTCTCTCACTGTGTCTCTCTCTGTCAAATAAATAAATAAAAATCTTAAAAAAAAAATTGGCCTTTCCTTTCTTTTTCCCCCTAGCCACAAGACTCCTAGAGCCTATAAATATGAAAATACGCATTATGACTCTGGGGGCAGGTAGGGGAATATAATATGTAATCATTCTCAAACATGTTTGACCATTGCTTTTTTTAGAGAATACTAGTTATCACCTTTTAAAAACTCCCAAGAAGAGTTAGTGTAACATTAGCTTAAGAGATTTACACAATAGAAATTAGGGGAACTAAAATGAACCAGTCTATATATATAATTCAAGGTAACATATCCTTCATAAGTAATTTACTAGACCACCTAGCAGACAAAATTTTAACTTTATAGAAATTTATACTCTAATTATTTTATTTAGTGTAGTGTATTAAAAGGCAATACCAAGTTTTAAAGAATTAACATAAATCTTACATAATTTCTTCCAGAAAACAGAATAAGAGAACACTTTCCAACCTGTTTTATGAAGCCACTATCACTCTGATACCAAAACCAAATAAGACAGAGCATGCGCACGTGCACATACACATATACACAGCCAAAAAACCTCTCATGAACCTAGGTGCAAAACCCCCAATAAAATCCTCCCCAACAAGGTATGAAAAAAAATACACTACAGTCAAGTGTGATTTATTACAGGTATGTGAGGTTGGTTCAATATTTGAAAATCAACCAGTGTAACTTATCATATCAAGAGGCTAAAGAAGAAAAATCACATGATGCTATCCATTGATGTAGAAAAAGTATTTCACAACACTGAACACTGATTCATGATAAAAACTCTCAGTACATTAAGAATAAAAATCATGATCCATAAGAGGAAAACTGGTAAACTGGATCGCAGCAAAAAAGACTATGAAAGACTCTGTTAAGAGGATGAAAAGACACATTATACACTGGGAGAAAAGATTTCCAAATCACATATATGACAATCTCATAAAAAGCAACTACAAAAAAACCTACAGGTAATATAATACATAATGATGAAAGACTTAATTATTTCCTTCTAAGACCAGGAACTAGGCAAGGATGTCTGCTCTCACCACTTAATATTTTAACACAGTACTAAAGTTTTAGCCACTATAATAATGGAAGAAAGAGAAATTAGAGACAGAGAGATTGAAAAGGAAAAATAAAACTATTTGCAGACTTCAGCATGATTTTCTATGTAGAAAATCTCAGAGAATCTGCAAACATCTCCTAGAACTAAAAAGCAATTTCAGTTAAGGACATAGGGCATAAGATAAACAATTTTACCTGCATTTCTGTATACTGACAATGAACAAGTGGAAATCAAAATAAAAAATGTAATATCATTTTCAATTGCTCCAAAGAAAATAAAACACACAGGGATAAATCTAAAGAAACATGGTCAGGATCTGTATGATAAAAATTATAAAGTGTTAATAAAAAAAAATCAAAGAAGACCTAAATACTTGCAGAGTCATACTGTGTTCATGGACTGAAGACTCAACATAGTAAAGATGTCAATTCTCCTTAAAGTGATCTATAGGTTTAATCTAATTCCTATCAAAATCTTGGCAAGTTTCTTTGTAGATACAGACAAGCTTATTGTAATATTTATATGGAAAGGCCCTAGAATACCCAATACAATTTTGAAAAAGAAAAATAAAGAAGGAATGACTCTCTGTGATATTAAGGGTTTTATAAGTTGCAGTAATCAAAACAGTGCTATCTTGGACTAAACAGAAATCAAGGGAATAGAATACAGAACCAGAAACAGATCCATATCAATATGTCCAGTTAATTTCTGACCAAGAAGCAAAAGCAACTCATTGGAGGAGGGATGGCTGTTTCATTAAATGATGCTGGAGCAACTGCACACCCAGAGGTAAAAACCAAAACCAGAACAAAAACCACTTGACCTAAACCTCACACACTCAAAAAACTGATCAGACACTTAAATGTGAAACCGCACACTTCTAGAACAGAACATAGGAGAAACTCATTCAGACCCAGGAAACGGCAGAGTTCTTAGAGTTGATACCAAAATCATGATTCACAAGAGGAAAACTGATTTAAACTTGATTTCATCAAAATTAAAAGCTTTTGCTCTGTGACAGACTCTGTTTAGAGAATGAAAAGACAAATTATATACTGGGAGAAAATATTTCTAAATTACATATATGACAAAGACTTTGTGTCTAGAATATACAAATAAAACAGAATCCTAAAACTCAATGTTAAAACAATCTAATTAGAAAATAGGCAAACACATACACAATCATTTCACCAAAGAGGATATATAGGTGGCAAATCACATGAAAAGATATTTAATATGTTAGCCATTTACAGAAATAAAATTTAAAGTATAATGAGAGATCACTGCATACCTATTAGAATGGCGAACGTAGAAAAGTGATAATCCCAAATACCGACAAGAATACAGGACAAACTGGATGACACATATACTGCTGGAGATAATGTAACACAGCACAGATACTCTTGGAAATATTGTGGAAGTTCTTGTCAAACTAAAAACAGACCCAGCAACTGAACTCATAGGTGTTTATTCCAGGAGAGATAAAAACATGTTCACACAAAAACCTGCAGATGAATATTCATAGCGGCTTTATTTGTAATAGTCAAAACCTGGAAACTACTGAAATGTGTTTCATTGGGTCAATGGTTAAACAAACATATGGAATACTACTCACCAATAAGAAGGAATGATCTATATTACATGAAACAAGCTGGATGGACTCCAAGGATGATATGCTGAGTGAAAACAGCCAATCTCAACATACACTGCATGATTCCGTTTATGTTATAATCATGAACTAATATAATTATAGAAATGGAGAACATATTAGTGGTTGCCAGGGGCTAGGTTTGGCTATAAAGGAGTAACATGGAATCTTGTGGTGATAGTACAGTTGACTTATCTCGATTGAGGTGTACAAAGCTACATATATTATCCTGTGAATTTATAATTATTTAAAACAAAATGTTAAAAGAAACTCAGTGGCAGCTAATACTAATTAGCAGGCTATCTTGATTAATATTCCAATGTATATATCTTTCCAGAGACAACATACTTCAAATCTGTACTGATTAAAAAATTTTCTCCCCAAATAAGCTGCAATTCTGCTGCCATTTTATTGCTATTATTTGATTACAAAATCAGCAAAGTCAATTCCTTTTAAAATATTGTAACTCTGGACTCTTCTGACCATAATTTAATCCACTAGTTACCAGTAAAATGTATTTTGTGGGTTCTGGTCATCAATGAGCAGTCTATTTGTAAAACAGGCATTCCAAATTTTTTTTCTGTTATGATAATGTAAATTGATTAATATAATTTTATCTTACTTAATCCTGCTTTAACCTAAAAGCATGCATTTGTAAGATAATGTAACCTGTGGCTGTGGAAAACAGTTACATATATGGATCTGATGATGATCTGTAACTTTCAAATTGCCATGATTTTTCAGAGAACTAATTTTTATGTTCTAATATTGGTCAAATTTGTTTAAGATGTCTGTGTCTATGTCTTATATGTAATTAAACATGTGAGTGGGCAAGAAAGCACATGCCACTTATTTATTTCACTTCAAAGTAACCTTTAGGAAATTGGAAAGAAATATTCTTTTTTCTAAAGGAAATCAATAAATTAAGGTGCAAGTTAGAATTAAAGAGAAAAAAACATTAAGTTAAAAATAGCAAATGCCAATACAGGCACTATCTTTAGTCTTGGATTTTCGTATTTAACAAACAGTAAAATAAATGTTTAGAATCCATGACAGAAACTTGATCATATGGAGGAAAGGTTAAATTGAGAAAAGTAGTTAATTAGTTTTAAATAATTTCTAAAAACAACACAGATTTATATGGTCCTGAAAAAAGTTTAGACAGGTCACCGGGAAAACCCTCTTTAGAAAGGTCAACAACACAATAATGAAAGCTGTACCAATTTTACCTTAGTAAACTTTCAACTACGTTTGAAAGTTGTCAACTACTTGGGGATTGAGTGAATGAAATGTATTCTCTTAAGTTTATAAGCTCTCAGCTATTCACCATCAAATGTGATAGCCATCAAAGGATCATTGCTAATGAAGAACGCATCAAACAAGTTACCACCTAGAACACTAAAAGTTAGTAGGATCACAGACCAGAGGTTGGCAAACTATTGGTCCATGGGCCAATACTGGGTTGCCATCTGTTTTGTTCAATAAAGTTTTATTGAAACATAGCCATGCTCATTTGTTTACATATTGTCAACTGCTAATTTTGCTTTTCTTTCAACAGTATAGCTGAAGAATTGTGACAGACTGAATGACCCAAAAAAGCTAAGATATACACTATCTGACCCTTTTTAGAAAAAGTTTGCTGATTCCCAACTTTTACTAAGACGTTCTTTAAGGCTATTCCTATCACTATTTCTGAATAGTAAGAAAACCACTTCTACATCTCAGGTGTATTCTTTATCCTATTTGTCTAAAGTAGTATAAGATCACATGTTGAGATGAAACTAAAAACTGAGGATGAAAATGCCATCTTTTTTGTCAGGCAGAAATTTCAATTTTAAAAGTTGAAAATGGGCTCTAAGAACTCTCTAGCTGATGCTAGTCAATGAAATGGGTACCGAAAATGGCCTTGAACAGGTAAAACTGTGTCAAGAGTTAAGCAGAAAATAGCTACAGAAAATATAATAATTAAAAGAGTAATTACTTACGCTGTATGTGAATGAGCTGCTTTGGCATCTTAAATTCCCCAGGATATATAGACTCATAGTAAGCAATATTACTTTCTGCTTCTGGGACTGGTATGACCATATTATCCCTCTTCTCGCCATACACCTGCTGTGCTGAAATAGCCCGCTGAAGATGGTGTTCCTATAAACAGGAAGAAATAGGTAAGTTTACGTATTTAAAAAATAGCAAGCAGAACATGTAGCCTTATTAAGATGTTTTTGTTCATTTGTTTTAAAACTGGATTTTATTTTTTATTTTTTTTAAAGATTTTATTTACTTGACAGAGAGAGAGCGAGAGAGGGAACACAAGCAGGGGGAGTGGGAGAGAGAGAAGCACGCCAAGCAGGGAGCCCAATGTGGGGCTCGATCCCAGGACCCTGGGACCATGACCTGAGCCAAAGGCAGATGCTTGACTGAGCCACCCAGGTGTCCCAAAACTGGAAGGATTTTAGTAGCCTTGAAAGGATGCTAACAATACAATTACTGGTAAGCACATTTTAAGTAGAAACAAGGTTTTGTTAGATACACTGTATATTTCCTCAATTTAAGAAATGTACTACACCAAAATTGAGTTAAATTATACAAAAAATTCCAAAAAATTGACTAAACTGTTACTTTAAGTTTGCATTTTACAGATGAGATTCAAAGAAAAAGGGCTAAAACATTTACATTTGTATGAAGAAAGCAGGCTATGGATAAAAAAAATTATTCTAACCTTTTCATAGAATGCTTCATAAATCTGGAAAGCACTTTCATACAAATCAACTAATATGATCTTTTCAAAGAAGGGCAGAGTATCCTCTCCATTTTTATTTGATGAAAACTGACACATTCAAATCCAGTCTTTTGTCTCGATAACCCCTTAAGAATTTCCAGAGCCCAGTATAGGGGTTGAAAACCCATACTGGGTTGAAAGCCCAGCATAGGCTTCAGAGTCTGTGACTCCTGGAAAGACACTTTAGTCTTCTAAATCTGTTTCCTAAAGTATGAGAAAAATAATCTACTTTATAGGGTTGGTTGGAGATTTAAGTAAGATAAATGTGCAAAAACTGTTCAGTATAATGCCTGGCATAAAACAGGTACTTGAAATAAGCTTTGGTTTAGTCACCACACAGGAAGATTTTACCAGTTTGTGATACCACCAGCTGCCATAAAAATATCTGTTCTCACTCAGCCCTACCATCCCTGAATTTTGGTAAAAATTTCATTAAATTTAAACTGGCTTTTAAAAATATATAAAATTCAAGTTCAAGGATGAAAAATATTCCAATGGTATGAAAACAGAAAATTCCAGTCCTCATAAGTACCCTGTTTTAATTAAAACAAATATATATATATATATTCATATAGGATTTAAAAGTCAGAATTCTACTGTGCAACATCTAGAGCTTTATTCCTAGGACTTTGGTTCACTAGATATATCCTGGAGATCTTTCTATACTGACACTTCTACTACCATTTTTGCAGCAGCTGCATTGTATTCCACTGTATGGATGTACCATAATTTATTTAACCAGACACTAATTTATAGGAAAAAATCCCCTGGAGACAACCTAAATGCCTATTCTTCTCCCTGAATGCTACAAAAATCACACCTGTACTATTATATACAAAACATCTTTGTGGATTTGTGAAAGCATCTGTAAGACAACTACAAAAAAGTCCTCAAAGGGCATATGAGGTTCCAACAACATACACCATCATTCCTTGTAATATCTTTTTTTTTAAAGATTTATTTATTTGAGAGAGAGAAAGCATTAGCACACAAGTGGGAAGGAGAGGGAGAGAGAATCTCAAGCATACTCTGTGCTGAGCGTGGACCCCACATTGGGCTCTATCTCATGACCCTGAGATCAAACCTGAGCCAAAACTGAGAGTTGGATGCTTAACCAACTGCACCACCCAGGCGCCCCTCCTTGTAATATCTTAATGACTCTTTTTAAATATTAAAATCATCCATCTTGTCATTTTAGGTTAATTTTATTATAATGACGATTTTTTTTCTTAAATGCTGCTGTTTGCTCATTTTCAAAAGAGCTACTTTTCTTTTTTGATGTTTAAATAGATTATTTCCTTTTTAATATTAAGGAAATTGGCCCCATGTAATAAATTTTCCTAATATTTTCCTGAAGTCTGACTTCTCATTTTGTTTAGAGTATTGTTTTCATGCAAGAAAGTTCTATTAGTCACATTTATTAATCTTTTCCTTTATGATTTTGTCACACTTAATAACAGGTATAAACTGTATACTCACAAACTAAGGTGTAAACACTTTTTTTTTTTAAAGATTTTATCTATTTATTCGTGACAGACAAGAGAGAGAGAGGCAGAGGCAGAGGGAAAAGCAGGCTCCCCGCGGAGCAGGGAGCCCCATGCGGGACTCGATCCCCAGAACCCTGGGATCATGACCTGAGCTGAAGGCAGATGCTTAACCGACTGAGCCACCCAGGCGTCCCACTTTGTTTTTTTATAACTCAATCTGAGCTTTGATTCGGGCTCCCTATTGGCTAAATGTACCCTCTTATACTTTGATATAGTTTGTTGTTCTATCTACTGGCCCTTATCTATTGACACAGGGTGCCTCCGTAAACTCTGGCTGGGAAGTCAGTCACACCTTTTCTATTCTCAGATTCCTTCAAATGTCAAGAAAAATTTTCTTTGACCTATGCCCCACATACATATCAAACTCAAGGAGGAAGTGGGGAAGCAAGGCACATGTATTCTTAATTTGCATTCTGTTCCTAATTTAGAACAATTACGCTATCATACTTTCTCATGTAGGTGAACATGTGAGAAATATGGTTTATCTTTTTTTTTGGTAAGGAGAGATAATTTAATGATTAAAAATGTACCTGTATCATAGAATAAATTTCCCTTGCACTTGGGAGTATTCCTATGCTTTTTCCTACTCTATCCAAACTGTCTCTTATGCCAGTATTTAACTTATTTTAAAGTGTAGCCTCATACTACATTTTATTATCCAGTAAGGCAATTCCTCCTTCATAATTCTTTTTCAGAATATTCCTGGCTATCTCATTTATTTTTCTAGATGAAGCATAAAGAAAATTACTTTCTAGGTGTGGAGCAGGACCTCTAAAGCATTTTGATTTTTACAGGCAATACAGAATGCTGATTAAGAACATGGACTTTGGTGATCAAGAGGGCTCTGGATTTGAATGTTGGCACAATGTTTTAGTAGCTCTAGGGCTTTAGGACTTGAGATATTTATCCCAAATGTTTTATTATCTGTAAACGTACATTGTTACCTACCATATGGAATTGTGGTTAAGATAAAATACCTGAGACCTACTAACTATCCAATAATGGTAGCAAATTTCATTATTATAAAAGCTAGAGTCTTCCATATGCTTAATAGTTACCATTTATATTCTCTCTAGTATGAATGGTGTTCTGTAGGAAGATTTTTCCTTATGGTTTTATCCATTTTCCATAACTGTGAACTCAACTTTTTGTTTATCAATATCAGAGTGACTACTTACTGCTTTAAAAAAAAATCTTATTTGTAGTTTTTTGTTTTATAAAATATTTCACACAATTTTCTCCTATCTTTAACAGTTAAGAAAACGATTTCCCCTTAATACATGGTGTCATGATGTGTACAACATACTTTCAAATGGTTCAAAAATACATTTTATTATAGAATAAGAAAAAATACAGCAAAGCATTAACAATTTTGGAGTCTAGTTTGAGTATATAGTTGTTTAGCTTTTCTCTAAGTTTAAAAATTCTTATAATAAAAAGTTAAAGAATAGGGTACTAAGGATCCTAAATGTGTATAATACACGGCATTTATGGTTAAGTTCTTCTAAGTCTTAAAAAAGGATTCTTCAACAACTGGGGTATAACTGTAACTTTGTATCTTCCTATTTACGCTCTCCCCATGTATGTCTGAGGACTCTAAGACAGGAAGGGGACCAAACAGAGGCCACTATGGCTAAAGCATGGTGCGTGAGAGGGGAGAGGAACAGACGCTATCTGCTCAGGGGATTAGCACCAAACAATGCAGAGTATTGGTCATGTTAAGGATCTGACCTTTTACTAAAAGCAAGAGTTAGCTGAGAGGTTTTAAAAGATCACCCTAGTTGCTATACAGACAACAGACCATATTTGATAAAATGGAGTATGTGTAGCTTTTAAACGGTTCAGAATAATATTTAATGATATGGAAAAAAACCCCATCAATTTATGAAGTAAAAAAGACAACTCGGAAAACTGGATGTTCAGAATATTTGTATTAATTCCTCTTTTTTAAAAGAAAGACACGATTGAACATAAGCACATTCAGAAAAAAGAGTTAGAGCAGATGAGCATATATACAAAACAATCCTTCTCTTTATACTCCTTTATTCCTTGTCCTATTTTTTCATAGCTCTTATCATCCTCTGACATGTCCTATGTTTGTTCACGGCTGTCACCCTTTCCTCCTCGCCCCTCACCTCAATCTAAGCATCATGAAGGCAGAGATTTTTGCCTGTTTCGTTCATTGCTAAATAGCCACCCTAAAACAGTGCTGGGCACAGAGCACAGTGCTTAAATATTTGCTGAATAAATGACATATGTATGTATCTATGCATTCATGCACAGACATATACATAAAGTATCAAAGTATATACACCAAAAAGTTAACAGATATCTCCAGGTGGTACAATTTTGAAATGTTCTTTTGTAATTTTATTTCCCGTATTTCTTAAAATGTACTTGTGACACTTTTTGACAAAAAAAAAAAGGAGTACATTTCATGAAATGATTTTCTAACACATCAATAATTTCTAAAAGACATAATTTATTTGGTTCAGCAAACTTTCCCATTTAAGTTAGTTCAAGAGTAAAACAACACTTGTAGCTTTCCAGGTAAAGAAAGTATTTTTAAAACCCAAAACTATATACATCTATTTCTAGGAAATAGAATGTTAAATTACATAAGAGTAACACTAAATTCTAAGTGAAAATGAGATTCTTGCTTTGAGTAGAAAGATGGAGAATGGTGAAGCCAAGTAACAAATGAAATAAACTAGAATGAGTTCTGAATTCAATTCAATAATTATTGAATGCCTGGACTAAATACCTAAGATAATCCAATTTTAAATTACAATTATATAAAAAGTTAGAAGTTCCTTGAAGATAGTATCTGTCATTGAAATTTTTGAATAAATCTACATGCAACATTGAATAGGCCAGCTGTGTTCAAATAACTTCAAATAGTCCAATAAAGAGTTTGACAGTTAAAAAAAGACAGAATGCTGGATTCTAAACTTAATTTTTTTTTTTTAACTTTAGGACTTCTAAGAGCTTTTAACATGCTAATGTAAGTTGTGGCTGTTCCAGAGCAGGGATGCAGTCATTCGAGCCTATGACCATAGAATAATTTTTTCAGAAAGTATCTATTAATAGCTCACAGAGAACTTTTGTAATACAGTTTGGGAAATGTTGGTATAGAACAAAAACTAGAGATATGGAGCAGAATATCTAGGATTAAGTTTATTCATTCATTAATTTAGTCCTTATTTATTGAGTGCCAACCATGTACCTGGCACTGGGAACACAATGTTGTAAATAAAATACACATAGTTCCTAACACTGCAGAGCTTACACTCTAGTAGGGAGAACCGATACTAACAAAACAACCCAAAAAATAAACTGTACAGTGTGATAAGCGCTCTGAAGAAAAAGATACAGTGTGCTATGGTAAAAGAAAAGAACATCAAGGACAATATCATTTTCACTAGTGCAAAGGGACATTTAAGCTAATATCGGCAGCAATGGGAGTTAAAAGATTGTTTTAAGAAAAGGGGATAACTATATTTGAAGACCACTTACGTATTTGACACAGTGGGTAGGTAAAATATCTTTATATTATAGAATATTTATATTAAGCACAATTGCAAGAATTAATCACCAAAACACCAAGAAAAATTCCAATTTTTCATAAAATAACAGAGGCATAAATTCTTGTTTGGTTTTACAGGGAACAAAGTAAATAAAATTAAATAATCTAAAGAATTCTTTAATATTTGATCTTACATAACATGGAATTAGATGAGCTACAACTTAAGATTAAGCAAGTAACTTAAAAAAGCTTCTTGCACTGTAATTATGTTTTCCATATGCACCAATATGGACAATAAAAAAGAGGATCAGAAAAGACTGAACAACGATCTTTAAAGTTCAGAGGCACACTGTCAAGTCTTTATGAACCTTGCTATCATGGCACTGGGCTCCAGAAGTATTCACTCTTGTTACTTCAGCCTGCCTAGTACACTGAAAGGGCATGGGTCTTACAGCCAGAGACCTGATCAAGAATCCTAGCATCCTTCATCAGGCAACAGCAAATCACTCTGCTAGCTATTTGTATTATTTTTTGTTTTTTCACTCTTACCCATCTTTCCCTCTCTTCTCTCCACCAGTAAATGTTTTTTCTTTTACTCTCCTCTTTGTTATTTTTGTTTACCCCTAGAAAAATATTGCCCTTCCAGGTGGCTTTTTATGGTCTTTGTTAAGTGCATTGGTAGTTAATGTGAAAGGATTAACTGGCTCTGAACAGGGCATGTCACTTGCATTTGAGAAATCAGAAAACACCATTTTTAATGATTAAGTGAGAATGACATTAGCTATGTGTAGATAAAACCTATCTGAAGAGACATTACTGCAAATGTGTCTTAAACATCTGCTCTGCGCCTCTGCTCACATGGATGGATACATCTGCTGACATTACCATTCACCATACCCCCACTCCACCATGGAAAATTCCCACTTGTTCTTCAAAGTCTGGTTTAAAATTATCTTTCCTCTCTCTCTGAGACCTTAGCAGAAATGCTCCCCAATTTGTGCTTCTACAGTACTACAGTCTCTACTTAGAAATTGTAATTATTTGTTATATACTGATCTCCAAAATGTAGACACTGTGTTTAATTAACCTTTGTATTTTTTCCTTTTAAAGATGTATTCTCTTGTATTATTTGGGGACTCTGATTTTTTTTTAAGGATGAGGACTAAATGCAATTATCCTGGTAACCTGCTCAGCATCTAGTACAGTATTTTTCAATACTTTATAAAATATCATTAAAGAAAAATGGTATCAGTCTAAATAAAATGCATAAAAAATAAAAATATTTCTATTTACTTTATAATATCCAATACGTACTAGCAAACCAAAAAGAGCTATTCAAAGTTATATTGTACAAATTCCTAAACAAAGATTAAATTATATTCACTTATTCATTAAGGTTTTATTTAAGCAAATAATGACCTTAACACTTAGACATAATAATTAAGACCACATTTAGACCTTTTGGGTTATGGAATTAAAAACAGGTTATTATATGCAACAATGTATAAAATTCCTTGTGGGGAAGTAAGTGATTACTAATTTGTAAAAAGTCACTTAAGAAATTTAACCCCCGGATTATTTATGTAGAGCTAGACTCCATTGCTACCTGAAAAGCACTGAGCTGAATTACTTTCTCTCCTATTTTCTAATGACTAAAACATCAATGCCTATTCAGGAACATGGCTCCAGCAAGGACTCCGTAGTTTTTCTACATCCAAACACCCGAATTCTTGATTGGCTTATTATAATAATTTTGACTGGTTTCCCTGCGTCCATTTTTGGCCATTCTTCTACAGAATAGCCAATCTGTTAATATTCAAGTCAAATCATGCCATTATTCCATTTAAAATATTCCATTATTTCTTACCTCATTCAGAATAAAAGCCAAAGTTCTTAAAACTGTTTACGAGGTCCAGCATGATTTGCATTCCCCTCTCCTTGTTACCTTTCTAGCATCGTGTACGATTCTCTTCACTCACTCTGCTCCTGCATACTAGATTCCTTGCTTTGTTTTCAAACTTAAATAGCTTGCTCCCTCACCTTCTTCAAGTATTTGTTCAGAAGTCATCTTTGCTAACAGATCATTCCTTGCCAGCTCTCCTACTGTACACCCCCCAGAATGGCTAAACTCGAGGCTCATAACATCAAATGGTGGTGAGGATGTGGAATAACCAGAACTCTTATACACTGTTAGTGATAAAAAGGTACGGCAGATCTCATAAAACCAAACATACACAGTCCACAGGGCCCAGCAATCCCACTCGCAGGTATTTACCCAAGCCCACAACAAGACGTGAATAAGACCATTCATATGATTTTATTCCTAACAGTCCCAAAGTGGAAACAACCCAGATGTCCATCAACAGGACAGATGAACAAACTAGGGCAGAGTTAATACAGTGGAGTATTATTCTACAACAAAAAAGAACTACTAATACATGCAGCGATATGAGTAAGTCCCAAAAACTTTGAGGTGGGTAAAAACAGATTTACACAAGAGAGTCCACATTCTTTGCGTCCATTTATGTGAAGTTTTAAAACGGGCAAAAATAATCTATGGTGAAAAAAATCAAAACAGTACTTGTTTCTGGGGAGTGGCAGCAAGGATTGATTGGAAAGGGGAATGAAGAGATTTTCAGTGATGACGGTGATAATGCTCCATATCTAGATGAGGGTTGGGTTATGAAAGTATATGAACTGTCAAAATTCAGCTAATATAAGCTAATTATTTGTGAATTTCTGTGCATGTAAATTTTACCTCAAAAGAAAAAAAAAGTAAATACTGAACCATAATTAATGACATCTATGCTGAAGTATTTAGGAAAACACGTACTATCTGCAGTTTCCTTTGATATGCACCAAAAAAAAAAAAATGGAGAGATGATGGGTGTGTGATAAAGCAAGTGGAGTAAAATGTTAATAGGAGAATCTAGCTAGTGGGTATATAGGAGGTCACTGCAAATTCTTGAAACTTCACTGTATGTTTGAAAATTTTCGTAACAAAATGTTGCAAAAAATATGGAATCACTCCCCTCTCTTAACTCCAGAACACTTTATCTGCCCCCTGCTTTGTTTTCCTCTATAGCACTTACCTCCCTATAGACTACTGAATTTACTTACTGTTTTATTTGTTGTCTTGTCTCCTCTACTTAAAAGATAAGATCCATGAAGGTAGGAATTTGTTTTTTGCTTAGCTTTACCTCAGGTCTAGAACTGTGCCTAACACACCCAAATATCCAATAAATATTTACTGAATAAACGAGTTATTTAAGGTCCACAAATACTGGCTTGGAACAGAATTCATAAAAAACTAAGATTAAATTTCATAAAAGCAAAGAAAAAATTAAGACTTGAACACATTTTGCTTTTGTATTTAAAATACTCAAGGTGAATAGTTAAAATAGTTGAAGATATGGACTATTTGGGAAGGAAAAGAACGATTCAATACTTATTATTTTCTACAAGGAATAAATGGTAAAAGATCCTAAGACTATTACCACCCTCTACCCCTTCTCCCACTTAAAGCTCAGTATCTTGAAATTACTTTTATTTCTAGAGTATGAAACAGTAAAAGATTGCTAAGGTACAGGTAAAAAAGTCCAGTCCTGGTACTTCTCTGTAGTGTGAAATAGTTGTCAATTTAGTACTTTTCTTACAAAATATTCAGGACATAAAGTTACTAAGTAGCATGGTGGTCAAAGGCAGCCCTAGGCAAAATTAAATTCAATTTTGATGCTTGTCTTCTCATGTCCGTTATTTGTAGCCCTTACATCCCTTTAGACTTGGGTTGTGTCCTGCATTTACCAAGAGCCTATGTGCCCAATGTTATAACTGGCATGTGAAGGGGAAGGGACTAAAATTAGTTTCTTTCTATTCTCACAGGTGACAATCTAAGTGGAATGTTTCCCTAACAAATTTAAAGAGGCCCGAGAAGCTCTTTTTTTTTGGTTATAATCTTTCTGCAGATGATTTCTAAACCTCCAACATATCCTGGAGAGCTAGTCATTTGCCATTATTTAATGCCTTTTAACTTATGCAGTCAAATAAAATGCAAATGGTGTTTCTCATTTTGGGGGGTTAATACCCTAAATCAACAGCTTGAATAATCTAATTTAAGTGTGTCTAAAACTAAACATGTTTATATAATCTAATACAAACAAAAGCTATGCCAAGACTTAGTCCTTAGCCCTTGAACATACTCACTCTTGCAATTTCATCCACTTTCATAGCTTTAACTGCCATTTGTATGCTGATGACATGATTCAAAATCCTAATTTCTAGCCCAGATTTCTGCTAAACTCCAGGCATATGTATAAAGACCTCTTACTACATGTTCTACAGATAGACTTCACATAACATGAACATCCCCATGTGCTGACTCTCCAAATCTATTCTTCCTCCAGTATTACCTGTTGCAGTGAATTAATCGCACCATCATATATCCAGTCAGTCACCCAAGCCAGAAGCCTTGACTTTTCCACCTCTCTCTTGCTTCTGACTTCCCCATTTCCAAACAAGGCCATCAAAACCTATAGATTTTTCATTCATTTTAGGTCTAGAAATTATTCAGTGCTTTTTTTTTTTTTTTTTTTTAATCCCACTGTCTTCAGTTCAGGCAGGAACTAGCCTCCTTACTTCTGGTATCACACTGTTCTCCAATTACCTTCTATAGCGCAGCTGCCAGGGTCTCTCTAAAAGTTGGATCCCATCGCTCTCATATTTAATCCTTGGCTCTCTACTGCCTTCATGATGAAATTCAAACTTCTTGGCATAGCAAACAAGGTCCTTCATGATCTAGCTCTAGCTAATTCTTTTGGTCCAACACCTTACCACTTTCTACTCTGAATTTCACACTCTAGCCACAGGGGACATCTAATAGACCTTTCTAGAAATACCTACATGTGATGTTCCCTTTCTTTAAGTCCATCTAAATCTCTCCCTATTGTTTATAATTCTACTAGGATATCTACCCCTTTCAAAAACTCTCTTACAACTATTACATAACACTATCACAGTGGTAGAACAGAATACAGGTACAGGTGATTTTTTAAATGTCTATAAAAGTTCATATAATTAGCTGGATTCAAACCCGGCTGTGACTCTAGAATGAACTCTTTTTTAAGATTTTATTTGAAAGAGAGAGGGCATGAGTGGGGGGAGGGGCAGAGGGAGAGGGACAAACAGACTGGATACCAGGACCCAGAGATCATGACCTGAGCTGAAGGCAGACACTTGCTTCAACCAGGTGCTCCTAGTATGAACTCTAAACGACTTCACTATATTAATTCTCAAAAGGACGTAGAATCCCCATATACTGCCTATTAGTTACAAGGGAAAACTAGTAACTATACAGCGGAGAAATAGGCCCACACCTTGACTGGGTTATCAAAACTAACATTACCAATCAGGGGCAGAAAAATTATGTGCCTCAGGATGTGATACTATGAGACTACAACATCCTTTATGTAAAATTCTACCTGGGAGTGCAAAACCTGAATCTAACTGAGAAAACATCAAACTCAAAATGGGGTCCTCTATTAAAAAAAAGTATCAGGGGCACCTGCGTGGCTCAGTTGGTTAAGCGACTGCCTTCGGCTCAGGTCATGATCCTGGAGTCCCTGGATCAAGTCCCGCATCGGGCTCCCTGCTCGGCGAGGAGTCTGCTTCTCCCTCTGACCCTCCCCCCATCTCATGTGCTTTCTCTCTCTCTCATTCTCTCTCTAATAAATAAAATCTTTAAAAAAAAATATCAAAGGGACCGTAATCTTCCAAACTGTCTGCGTCATAAAAGATTAAACATCCGCTGAAATATTTAGGAATAAAGGGCCATAATGTAGGCAACTTACTCTTAAATGGTTTGGAAAGATACGTGTGTGTGTGTGTGTACATGTGTTTGTGTATAATAGGAGTGTGTAAAGAAAACAATAAAGCAAACTGGGCAAAATGTTAACAATAGATATGCATGGCTGTACTATTCTTTTTCTTGCAAACTTTTTGCAAGCTTGAAATTATTTCCAAGTAGTTTCTTTTTTTGTTAAACAGTAAAAAGAAAAAAGACTCCCTGAAAGCAAGAGGGAGAGATGGAAGTACTTCTTCTAGAAGTACTGCCAAGTAACTGCACAATCTCTGATCTCTGTAAGTCAGTGAAAGTTTTCTGGCTCTGAATTTCCTTACCTAAACTAGATATTATCACAATACTGTCTTCTGAATAGTTGTAGAGATACCAAGTGTTACGTGAAGATTTCTGTGATTTTAGGAAATGCATAGACAGGGATAAGCAATGTCGAATAGTTTCTTTACAGAATAATCCTCATAGATTTTACACATACTAAAATGCACCAGATTGGGGCGCCTGGGATCGAGTCCCGCATTGGGCTCCCTTCTCCTTGGGAGCCTGCTTCTCCCTCTGCTTCTCTCCCTCTGTCTCTCATGAATAAATAAATAAAATCTTTAAAAAAAAATGCATCAGATTTTCCAAATCAGTAATACAGAAGTCAACATGCCCTAATTATTCATTGACCACCGTTAGTGTGATTCATCTAATATTTGGTGGGACCCAGCCTTTAATTTTCAGGACTAAAAACTGTAATAAGTATTAAAGTTATAATGTAAAACCATGGCTATAAAAATCATTCTCTTTTACAATAACAGAGTCTATCAATTTTGGGAAACATAACCTTATGACTCCACTGTTCAGTTCATACTGAGGTGTTTTTCAGTAAGTTTATTTTTAAAACGGGGGGCTGTTTTTAGACTACAAAATCTGACAACAGAACTCCCTTTTATGGACAGTAATACAGATTAGTGGTTGGCAAACTACAGCCTGGCGGGGGGCAAATCCAGCTCCCCATCTGCTTTTGTAAACAGTTTTCGTAGAACATAGCCACACTCATTCATTTACATATTGTCCATGCTGCTTATGCCCTACAATAGCAGAGCTGAGTAGTTGTGACAGACTGTAAGGCCTGCAAAGCCTAAAATATTTACTATCTGACTCTTACACAAAGTTTGGAGAATCCTGATATGGATACAGTTATTTACGCTGTTTACTTTTGAAGATTCAGCAGTTGGGTTGTGGTAAGGTGGGTCACTGACAGACATGAAAGCATGCTCTACTATTTACATGGTGAAAATGACAGAGAGAAGAGGGAAGTAAGTTTATTATGTAAAATTGTATTATGTTCAGACCCTATATTAGATACATCATCTCCATTCATAAGATGTATTATTATACCTATTTTACAGGGAAAGTGAAGCTCAGTAAGATTAAGTCACTTGCCCGAAGTGGTAGAAGTAGGATTTGGATTGAGATCCGACTCCAGAACCCTATGGTCTTTCTACTATGGCTTAATTCCTCCTTCTTGTCTTCTTTTGCCTTCCCCATGTATGGCTGAGCTCTGGTTGGTACTCAGGGGAGAACTCAATACTAAGAGAGAAGCAGAAAGGACTTTAAACAGCTGAAGACATGAACAACAGCATCATGGCTACAAGGATCAGTGGAAAGTTACAACCAGGTAAGTTGAGGAAGTAACAGCGATTTCCTAACTTCTCTTACAGGATTCTCTTTGGAGTGCTTTACTAAGTAATCGCTCAAAAAGCTTAACTCTGGTAATACCCAGGCACTGTGTATATGAAAATTGGAGCTGCGGAAGATTAAGTCCTAGGAGAACCAAGACCATGTACCTATGTTTCCTGTGTAACTAACTACTTTTAATCGTCTATCATGCCTACATATATAGAGGTCTACAGTAAAGAGTAAAGTATGTTTCACTTTATTAAATATTGTTTTATCTTGCTGAATTAGACAGCAGAAATACATTAAAATTTGTACTTCTTCCTCTGGACTTCCAAGACTTCGCTTATACCTTTGGCACCACATTTACCAAATGTAGAAACAAAATAATCTTCTTTTTACAGAACTAAATAGTAATAGGCATTTCCCTCTAAGAAGAGAATCAGCTTTGAATTAAAAGCAAATTAAGAAGGAATTCATTTTGGCTTTAAAGTACTTTATTTAGGTACAATTATATAATCTACCATAAAATAAGTCAAAAGGACACTAAATGATTTACCACCCAAGAGAGATAAGGAGCTACATAATAACAGATTGAAACAGTCTCAAGTTAGACTAAATTTGATCATTCCCTGTTCTTTCATCAAAAATAACAGATTTATCTACTGTATTTTCCTGCCAGTCAATGTAGCAATCAAGACTTAGCTGTTACACTCTTCTTATTAATATTTTGTTTTACCCAACAAAAATATAAACTTTCAGGGTTTGTACGAATGCTAAGATTTGTGCATGTTTAAGGTAACTGTGGAAAACATTAGAACGTGGCTAATATAGGAAGAAATCATAGTTCATAATACACTAAAACTAATCACATAAAATTTTCTTCCTTAACTAACACCAAGTCCCTTGATTTCACCAAAACCACAAAACTCCCAGTGTAATTTCTGAAGGTGTGGTCTTCTGTAGCGGCTAAAAAATAAAAGGAGCTCTGATAGTCTCAAAACTTTCTTGTTTAATTATATGTCTGTATCCTTCACTTACTCAAACTTACTCCCCCTTTATTTAAACTCACACATTGTTAGATGAAAATAAATATTTTATAATCTCAAATTACTCTAATTCATTTAATGCTATTTTGTGCCACAGATTATCTCCTTGTAAGTTATAAAACATATTGTATGGAAATAAGATTTCTGATTTTTATTTTTATTAGAATACTCTTTATCAAATAGGAAGAGATATACAAGGTATACTACCTAAAAGCACACACTCTGATGTCAGAAACCCGTACTGGAATCCCAATTCTGCCACTTCATTGTGACTTAACTTCTCTAAACCTAAATTTTCTTATTAGTAAAATGAGGTAACTGCTATTATAAAGGTAAATGAGATAAGAAATGCAGGTAACCTCTTAGCATACACCTAGCACATACTTTTATTAGTTTTTCATAATAATGATACCAACTTAACCTTTTTTCCTTATTAGTAAAGGGCAGAAAATGCTACCTAATTTATAAAGGTTGCATTGAGGAGTGAGATTACCTCTATAAAGTGGTGGTGTATTATTATTGTAACAGCAATTTCAATTTTGGTCTATATTACTAACAGAAATTGCTTTACTGTAGCTTTATTTGGATCAGTAAGTTATTAAGTCCAAACTTACCTTGTTTTCTTAAATGATATACTTTCTCCTACTAATCCTATAAATGAAAATACTTTATTTTACCTTATTTTAGTAGGCTCCAAGCCCAGCATGGAGCCCAATGCCAGGCTTTGAACTCACAACCCTGAGATTGAGACCTGAGCTGAGATCAAGAGTGTGATCCTTAACCAACTGAGCCACCTCCGTGCCCCAAACGGGGACATTTTAAATATCAATTTTTATTGGCAGACTGTCACTGTTAAAACAATCCTAACCTCTGAAGACAGTAAAATCTCACTCACTGTAGAACTTTAAATGACAAATTCAGGCACCATACTATAGTGACCACACTCACTTTTTTAGCTTTTGCAGAAGAATGAGGTCCTCTATACACTTTAAAGTACAAAAGGAAAAAAGAAACATGCACTGCAGTCATAAGGAAGCCCTGTCTTCCCAGCTTTCCTGATCAAGTTAAATTAATGGCAGTAATTCATTTCAAAGATTACTTTTACCATACACTTTAACCCACAATGGATATGAGATAACTCACTGGAACATTTTTAAACTAATTTAATGCTACCTCAAATAAATCTGGTTTCCTCTTTCCCATGGAAATGAGAGAAAAATGCAGAACTTTTATTTGGGGAGGAAGGGCAAAAGGTTGCAATACTTGAAAAACATACCTATAGCAGTTTTAGATTTAATCCTAACACATTTAAATTATTATCTCTATTTAGTTGGTATTTATAGCCATAAGAGAAGGAAAATTCTATTCTTTCTTGCAAAGGTCTTTAGGTTCACAGAAACATTACACAAATTCTATTTCATAGCAGAAAGAGATGAAATAACTAAATAAAGCTTCCAGATAATATTTAAGACAAGTTTCCTACAAAAGTATTAAGTAAATCATGCTAAAAAGTTTGTATCATCTTAGGAGCTGCATTAAATTTGGTCAGAATGAAAGGCTGATTCTACTACACCTAAACAAGAGTAAGCAATATACTTCCATGATCTCATTTTAAAGAAGTAAACTGTGGCAGACACTGTCATCTTTTTTTAACCCCATAAAGGCAAATCAATTTCCAGTAATAAATGGTAGCAGAAGGCTTGTATTAGACACCTGACTTAATTAGGAATTTATGTTTTTTTCAATCTGATGATGATGACCAAAATAAACATCTTAGGTAAGTGAGATATATATATTATAATCTGACCAAACCATGGTCAGAATGCAAAAGTTACTATTTAAATGGAGTGAAGGATAGGTTAAAAATCTTAAGTTCAGAAGAGATAAAACATGGCTTACTGAAGGTATACTTTACAGAAAAAAAAAAAGCTTTATTTATTTTACAGAGAGCGAACAAGCAGGGGAAGGGGCAGAGGGAGAGAGAGAGAATCTCTAAAAGGACTCCCTGCTGAGCCTAGAGCCTGACCCGGGGCTTGACCCCAGAACCCTGGGATCATAACCTGAGCTGAAATCAAGTCAGCCGCTTAACCGCTTTAACCGACTGAGCCACCCAGGCGCCCCTGACGTTGTACTTTTTATCTGTCTTCACAAATGTCCTCAAATATCCCCCTTTCTTCATCTTCTTCCCCCAATACAAAAAGATATATACTGAAAGTGTAATAGATAGCCTTTAGTTCTGCTCATCAAATTATTCCTGGCTGCCTTCCAGACACACAATAATACTGCGTTTTCTGGCTCTCCTGTGGCTGGTGGGGCTAGGTGACTAATCCTGGTCAACGAGTTGTGATTCAAAGCAACTTATTATTTCTAGGCCAGAGTATTTAATTGCTGGTGAAAATTTGAAATTTCCTTCCACCTGCCACCATTCTTGAGTTGTTGACTGCTACAATCTTCCTGGTTCCCCAGCTGATCCATGAAAAAATGTTATGTTAAACAAGAAATAAACTTTTAAACTTGTTTGTTATCACATCATAACCTAGTCGATCCTGAATGACATAAACTGGTTCCAGAAGTGGGATACTGTTATAACACAAAGGCTAAAATATATGCCAGTAGTTTGGGGGCCAAGCAGCAAAGAAACTTCTCAGAGTATGGAAGGCTGGTAATCCGTATTAGGCAGTACAAAATACTTGGTAAAAGTCAGTTATGATAGCTTGAAAAGCAAATAATGTACTTAATAAACCTGCAGCTCTAGAAGAGGTTTAAAAAAACCCTGAACTTTAAAATGGTGTGTTGGTTGTTCTGTGTTTGGTATTATAAGAAACACATTTTTAGGGTGCCTGGGTGGTTCAGTTGGTTAAACGACTGCCTTCAGCTCAGGTCATGATCCTGGAGTCCCGGGATCGAGTCCCACATCGGGCTCCCTGCTCAGCAGGGAGTCTGCTTCTCCCTCTGACCTTTCTCTCTCTCTCATTCTCTCTCTCAAATAAATAAATCTTAAAAAAAAAAGATTTTTAAGAAACACATTTTTAAAACTGATTAGTTGGTAAGCAGGAATGAAAAGGAAAAGTCCAAAAATTTAGGGACTTGTTGCCTTTGAAGAATTCTTCTCAACCCCAGCCATAAGTGTAAAAATCAAGAAGGCCTTTGGCTAACAAAGGAAGAGTAATCAACCTTGAGGGTAAGGTTGAAATCAGAGTAGGGCCATGATACTTAAAATAAAACATGTGAATGGATTAGAGTCTCAAAAGCAGAGACACAATTTAAAACTGTGTTAGTGCTTTCAGTTGAACAAAATGCTCACAGGAGAAGGAGAGAAGACACTAAGAGTGTAGCTTTCCAGCAAAAGTTAATAGGTTTACGCTACTAGCAATTAGGAGACTGACATCTGATAAAGAACTATGAATATAGGCTACCGGCATACGGAGCTAAATGGAAACACATTAGAAGCCTACAAAGTTGTGCTGCTGACAATCAAAAATCAAAAGCCCAGATTAAAATCTGATTTAAAAATACACTTGCATTAGCTCCCCAAAGGCCAATACCTAGCTCAGATGAAGCTAAGGAAAATGATGGAGAATGAAAGAATGTCAAGAACCACAAAACAATGGACTGGGGAGACCCTCCGGGAGAGAAAATTTAGTACCTAAACAAAAATATTCCCCATATCCAGGGGAAGGGGACCCTTATAAAGTCAGCCTGGTGGGATTTTTGGTTACTATGGATTAGGGAGTGCTGTATTTCCCTCAATCTTCCATTATCCAAATGGGAGTGTCTACTGTGGTTATCATAGCCCTGTTATTCCAACGTATACAGTGGTATCGGGGTAGCAGGTGGTGGTACAGACAGTATTTTCATTTACAGATCTCCAGATCAAGAGGAAACACAGCCAAACGAATGAGTATTATGTGTAGAGAGAATTATGTGTATCACCTGGAAATTCTAATACTTCAAGCTTGATGCTGTTTACCTGGGACTTTGGGGATGGGTTCACTGGGGAGAAGATGAGTGTATTTTGCAGTAAAGACAGTGATTCCAATCTTTGGTTGACCAGAAGGGCAGATCTGTCGTTAATGTTGTTTGCCAAATATTTTTTTTTCTTTGCCTTCTGCTCATATGGTAGGATTGTACCTCCTGGTCCCTTCATAGTTAGGTGCAACCATGTGGCTCATTCTGGCCAACGAGCTGTAAACCTAGGTCACATGTAATTACTGGCCAGAGTATTTGAATAACTGATACAAGGTAAGAGATCTTTCAGAGTTCTTTCCTCTTTTACAGTGTCCAGCAAAGTTCAGGATAGAGGCTGCTCTGTCAGCTGAATCCTGGAGTGGGGTCATGTAGAACAGAACCTCCAAATCAACCCAATGGACAATGAAATCAGAAATCAATCTTTGGGGGCACCTGGGTGGCTCAGTTGGTTAAGTGTCTGACCTGGGCTCAGGTCATGATCTCAGGGTCCTGGGATTAAGCCCCATTATGGGTTCTGCGCTCAGTGGTGAGTCTGCTTGCCCCTCTTCCTGTGCCCCTCCCCCCACTTGTGCACTCGTGCTCTCTCTCAAATAAATCAATAAAATCTTTGTTCTGATGATGAAGGGGAAACCATTAACATCACTGAATATCTGAGTCAGAGCAAGCTTAGAGATCAACTAGTTCCAGTTCCTTCTACAAATGATAAAAGTAAGGTCTAAGTAGTTTTATGACTTGTCTAGTCACATAGTAACCATATGGTAGAAAAATTTGATGGAAACATCATTACCCTCATGTAATTCTAAATTACAATGGGATTTATGCTGCTAATCTCTAAACACCAACTCTGGGATAGACTGAATTAGAAACACATGAATAAATTAACAATAGGCCAATCCAGCCTTTCATTCAACAAATATTGAAGGCATTAAGCTCCAATGCTAAAAGTACTTGGAACTAAGAGTCATACGGTAAAGATTAATCAAATAATCACATAAATGAAATGGAAGTTTATAACAGTAATTGCTAAAAAAGATATGTTATGGGAGCATGTAACAGACCTAAATCTAAATGGGTAGATAACTAAGGAAGTGACCTGGAGCTGTGATCTGAGGGATCGGTGGGAGATTACTATACCAACCTGTAGAGAAATAATTCATCAGTACATGGCAAAAAAATGAGAAATTATCCTGTGGATGGTGGGACCTGGAAGGTTTTGGAGGAACTAAAAGGAGGTAGGGGCCAGATTACATAAGGCCTAACATATAAGCCACTCTAAGAGGGAGCAATGGGAGCTCTTCACAGGTTTTCAGCAGGAAGTGACACAACGAGATTTCAGTTTGCAAAGAACCATTGGTTTTGTTAATATTGGGGAAGGCAGTAATTGCAGTCTTGGGAAGACCTGTTAGGAAGGTACTCAAATCTAGCAAGAGATGACAGTACTTTGAATTAGGGAAGTAGCAATGGAGACGATAACATATGAACAACTTAAGAATTTTATTCAGGGTATTTTATGCTCTTGCTAGCCTATCTGAACTTTAAACCCGATTCTCTAACTTCTCCACTGTAATTCATAGTGAATCTGAATGCATTAAACTGAGTGAAAAGACAGCATAACACCAAGATGTTATGGGTAGCATAACGTATTTATATCATAAGGATGCCTCTCTAACAGGCCCCAGCAATATGTTTAGAAGATGCACATACACTAGGAATGAGTGGTCATCTTGTTTCACGCCACTTCATATAGTCAACATTAGATTATATTCCATTATTTCCCAAATGATAAGGCAGGCTATTTAGTGAAAATTTTCTAGATCTAAATCTCAGAAATTACAGATGCTTTATATTCAAACTTAAGATTTATTCCAGGAAGGACTTAAGGTAGCTGGGCAGAAATAAAGGAACATTATGGTTATTTAATTGGTTTCTTCCTAGTGATACAAAGCATTAGGAATCCTTCCTAATACTTCTAGATATGAACAAGAACCGAGGTTCAACTGAGAAATTCTATATGAAACAACCCAACCCTAAAAATATAAAGACCAGGGTAGAATGTTAATCCTACCAAACATTTCTTTACTCTGTCCCATCTTCAAAAAAAAAAAACCAAGAAAATGTTTCATCACTGCAAAAGTTAGGAGGAATTTCTTAAACTGTATTCTACAAAATCACAGCACAAAAGTTCTAACAAAAAAAACCCACAATTCAATAGATGTTTTTAGTGGACAGAAAAACTCAAGACAAAAGAACATATTTTTGTGGAGTTGATTCTATGATATCTACCAATATACCAAAAAAAAAAAAGACTGCTCTTATTTTATTGGAACTGCATTGCAAAGGAAAAATTCACCAAGGGCAAAAATTCATACAGAATTCTCATATATAGTTTCAGATGTCACTACAGTAGAGAAAAAGGAAACTTCAAAGAAGGTAATAAAGTGGTATTTGCAACCAAAACCTTGGTTACAAAAGACTTTCAGATCAGAGAAAAGGCATTTCAATGTAAACACTAAATTAGAGTAAAATGACTGATTTTGATCTTACATGATTTTACTTATATTTACTTCAAATAGGGGAAAAATAACTTTTCAGGAAATTAATGTTAGAAGTTGGTTTCCACAGTTTTATTAGATTCTGAGTGATAAACTACCCAAAGTAAAAATAGATATTTCTGATCTTTACAACAAGGAGTTAAAAAGACTGCCTCATAGTTTATTTACCATATGAATTATAAGCCCCTTGAAGGAAAAGACATGTCTATAGAGCCCATATTTATCATTATACTTTGTAAGTTTACAAATAGTTGATAAATCAACACAATATAAAGTAAATACTTTTAGCACAGTGTTTCACAAACCCTATTTTTGGAAAGGTCATGACATTTACTCTGGCTTAAACTTTTGGTGTAATTATTAGAATGTCTCACGTCCTTCCTAATCTTATAAAAATACACAAAAATTATAGCTTAAACCCTACTTCATTGGCCTCACACCAAAAGCTCAAAGACAGTTAAAAGAGGTATCTGATTACCATTTTAGAACACAAAAAAATTGTGAAATACCTAGATTTTCTCAGAACACTTATACATTAAGAAACATTTGTGCCAGAACAATATTAAGTGTTTAAGATACAACTATGTTTCTGCTTTCAAAGGGCTTTCAGTATAAGAAATAATCAAAGGAGTGAATTTATTTTCTACAAGTTCAGGTTTTATATGACAGGGCTTGGGAAGGTATGTCAAGAAAGGCTTCATCAAAGCTGATAGCAAACAAGAGTTTGTTGAGTGAACCCATGGAAAGAAAAGAGGGACAGTGTAAGCAAAGGCAGAACTGAACAACTAAGAGAATATTAAGTACAGTAAGTATTTCAGTTGGTTGAGCACAGTGTTTCTGGTAGCCTACATGCGCAGAGATGACGGTGGATCACTTCCAAGATTAGGTTATACAAGACTGCAGCTTGTCTTAGGCACTCTCCTGACATGAGCACACTCATAGAAATATTGCATCATTTGCTCTGGGGAAGGCAGATGTCAAGACTGTGAGGACAAACAGGTAGTAAATGGAGAGGCCCATGTGATGAGGAACAGAAGACTGCAGCCAACATAAGTGAGCCTGGAAGCAGACTTTCCAGTTGAGATGACTGCAACTCTGAACAGCTTTCTGCAGATACCGAGCCACAATCACCTAAAAAAGCTACTCCTAGAATCCTGATCCTGAGAAAAGGTAGGTCAGATTATTTGTTTTAAGCTGCTACGGTTTGGATAAGTAGTTATGCAGCCTACATACACCTATGTTGGTACTGAGTCCTCACTGTATAACAAAAACCTAAAATGTTGCAATGGCTTTGGAACTAGACCATGGCCTCTGAAGATAGTATTAGTGAAGAAACTGTTAATTAAAGCTTCATGGTGTTTCTTAAGGCTACAGATGAGGGCAGAAAAGTGAGGCAGATGTTAGAGGAAGGGGCAGAAAATTTACTAACACTATTATCTTTAGTTATGTGAAAAGTAGAAAATTTACCTAATAAACTGGGTGATTTAGCTAAGGAGATTTTAAACTGAGAGCTGAAAGTGCTGACTTGTTTTTCTGCTTTATACAGTAAAAAAACGACAAAAAATAAACTAAATGAAGAACTGTTAAAGAAGAGCCAGGACTTGATGGTTTTGAAAATGTGCAGCTTCTCCAGGATGCAAACACTGAAATTTAGGACTCTGAGCCAAGATCAAATCCAGGGCACTAACAGGAAAACATGGTCTAAAACTAAATGGAGGGAGTGACTATAAAATCTTTTGTTAAAACCTCAGAAAGATCAAAGACTGTTCCAGATAAAAGGCCTGGTAAAGAGAACTCAGATTCTCTCAAACAATAATGCTTTTTTAGGGTGTGGTCTCTCAGCAGCAGCTCAGGGTAGTAAAAGGCTTCTCTTAGACATGTATGGCTGTGGTGTTCAACTAATTAAGTAGACCTCAATAAAATACATAGAAGACCCACAAAGTTTTTAAAAGAATTACATATTCTGAAACACAGCCAGCTTGAACAAGCGACGAGAGACAATATAAAATGTAACAAGGTCTTCAGAGTCCCAAACTGTTGACAGAAAGCCAGGTAAGAAAACTCCGTAATAAACACATTCTACCTTTCATGAAAAAACAAAGGATGAGAAGAGAGCAAAGCCAAATGCCCAAAGAGCAAAGCTGAGAGTCTTACGTGAATTATCCTCAGGAACTGACATCCAACCGAGAAACCACCACAATTTGTGTGACTGGATTTCAAAAACGCTTTGGGGCGCCTGGGTGGCTCAGTTGGTTGAGGGACTGCCTTCGGCTCAGGTCATGATCCTGGAGTCCCGGGATCGAGTCCCACATCGGGCTCCCTGCTCAGCGGGGAGTCTGCTTCTCCCTCTGACCCTCTTCCCTCTCGTGCGCTCTCTCTCATTCTCTCTCTCTCAAATAAATAAATAAAATCTTTAAAAAAAAAAAAAGAAAAAACGCTTTGGACTTGGACCCTCTGGTGTCTACCATCCCCTACCTTTTGCCTCCTGCTTTGAATGGGGAATGCTTTATAGGATTATCCTAAGCCTTATGCAGTATAGTATACGGGGTATGTGAGGGAGGGGGCAGATATTTCTCTTTAGCTTAACAGGTTGAGAGAAATTTGAGAAGCTGTACCTAAGGAACTACATCTGAGCAGCATCAATGTATCTGAAACCAATTTGTATGAGATTCTGTGATATGAGCTGGATACTATAATGGGATGAGACTTGTGGGGGCTTTGAAAGAGAGAGTATTCTGCATGTGGCTGTGGTAGCCAGCCTCCAATGATCCCCATCCTCCAGCACTCACAGCCTTGTGAGGTCCCTCCTACATTTACCAGACTTGGTTTGTATGACCAATAAGTAGCGTATGACAGAAGTGACCATACATAACTTCCAAATTTAAATCATAAGAGACCACTGTTTCTGTCTCCCATGCACTCTCATTTGTGCTTTTTTTCTTTTGGGTCCTGCCTTTGGGGTAAGCCTGGTGCTATACTGTGATGACAATGAAACAGTAACAGAGAAGTTCATGAACAGAGGCCTCCGGTCAGTGATGAATTGAGGCTTGCTAACAACTATGTGATAGCGCTCGGAAGTGAAATTCTGGAGTCAGTCAAGCCTTTAGAAGACTGCAGTCCTACCCAAGAGCTTTACTGGGACCTTATGACTCTAGGCCAGGATGGTTCAGAGAAGCTGCTCCTAGATGCCTAGCCCTCAGAAACTGTGTGAGATAGTAAGTGTTTGCTGTTGTTTAAAGATTTTATTTATTTATTTATTTGACACAGGGAGAGAGAGACAGCAAGAGAGGGAACACAAGCAGGGGAAGTGGGAGAGGGAGAAGCAGGCTTCCCGCTGAGCAGGGAGCCTGATGTGGGGCTCAATCCCAGTTCCCTGGGATCATGACTGGAGCCGAAGGCAGACGGTTAACGACTGAGCCACCCAGGTGCCCCAAGTGTTTGTTGTTTTAAGCTGCTAAGTTTAGGGGTGATTTATTATGCAGCAATAATTAATACAGAATTTAAGCAGGGGAAAAGGAAAGGACTGGATATAGAGGTCAAGATCATCAGGGCCCAGGAAATGCCATTAAGGAGTTTTTGCATTTTATTCTATCAGAAAAAGGAACAATTTATGGATTTTAGATATCAAAGCAACAACCAAATTCAAATTTTAAAAAGATCACCCTGACAACTGTGAGAGGGGGTTATAATTTGAAAACCAGAGCAGGGAGACCAATTAAGAAGCAATTATAGGGACGCCTGGGTGGCTCAGTCGTTAAGCATCTGCCTTCGGTTCAGGTCATGATCCCAGGGTCCTGGGATTGAGTCCCACATCGGGCTCCCTGTTCAGCGGGAAGTCTGCTTCTCCCTCTCCCACTCCCCCTGCTTGTGTTCCCTCTCTGTGTCTCTCTCTGTCAAACAAATAAAATCTTAAAAAAAAAAAGAAGCAATTATGAATCTTTCAAAATAAGAGGGCATCCTAAACCTTTTAACAGGAATTCTAAGATTCAAATGTGTAGATTTGTGTGAAGGACAGCCTTAAAAACTAAAAATCACTGAAGCATACAGAACCTGTTAAAAAGTGCAGAAAACTTTTTTTTTCACCTGATGAATTCTTCAAAACACATTTTATACATTTTAGCATCCACTAGGAAACCAATCACGTGTTTAAGTTGAGAAGACAATCCATTTAGTTGACATACTTGTCTGCTAAAGGTCATGTTCTTTGATACCCTGCTTAGTATTTCACATTCTATCATCAACACAACTCTAGGGGTATCAAAATCGGTACTCACTCACTGTCAAAAACACTCCGTAACAAAAATCATTTGTTATAATGGAAATCTGTTGAAATTTTAAAAAACAACCTAAAAACACATTTCTATCCTTCAAGGACTAAAAGTGAAACTAAAATAGTAAGTTAAAAAGATCTGAGCACTTATTATATGTAAGCCACCATGCTATACCTTACATAGGATCTCAATTAGACTAGACTTGGGGTTAATTGTACAACCAGAACTTTAACTAAAACCTAATTCCATAGCTCATGTTTTGAGCCCAGTTGAGTAGATATTTTCAACCTTATCAATCAGACCCAATGCTCCTTCTTTTCAAATTCTTTCACTATTCTACTTTACGCATTTTTAAAATATTCAATCCAAGAAGGTAACTGCAAAACAAAGGAGAAATAAAAGGAAAGTAATTTATAGTAAAATATGTACTAAAACATGTAAATGCTTGGGTTATGTAACCTAGAAAGACAAAATGAAGCCATCACAGATGCTACATGTCTACAAAGAATCACTGTGAATATAACGCTTAAAAAAGAATAGACTTTATGCTTTAGGTCTGTTGACTCAAATCCCACAAATGATGTTGATGAAATTATTTCCAAAATGGTAACAACCCCTACGAAGTTCTAAATGAAATACAGTATAACATTTCCCTACTTTATATATATGTATTACTTTATATACTAATAGCAACTAGGAATGTTAGTATATGTAAAAACTGTACAAAAAAACCCTTTACATGTAAAATGTAATTAGGTCTTAGGCTCAGATAATTTAGAAATGGAAATTTAACCTGTTAGGATGTTCTGGGGATAGCCAAAGTTACAAGGGCAATTCTTTGTGTTGCAGGACTACCCTTTGCAAAGTGAACTCACCCTGTTCTTGACCCCAAAAGCATCTCTCCAAAATTGTGATAATCGAAAGCATCCCCACAATTTTCCAGAATGTCCTGGGGATGAGAGAATACTACAGTCCCTGTGGAGAACCACTGTAGAGAAAGTTCTCAGATGCTCAATAACAACCCCAAAGGTCCACTTACTGGATCCTAAAATAAGCATACTGTACCAAAAGCCTTCATTGTAAAGATATTTACAGGCATACCTCCTTTCATTGAGCTTCACAGTTTTTACAAACTGAAGGTTCGTGGCAACCCTGAATAGATCAAGTGTATACGCCTCATTTTTCCAACTGCATCTGCTTATTTCGTGTCTTTGTGTCACATTTTGGTAATTCTTACAACATTTCAAATTTTTTCATTGTTATATTTGTTATGGTGATCTCTCATCAGTGATTACAACTCATTGAAAGCTCGAATGATGGTTAACATTTTTCGGCAATAAAGTATTTTGGGGGGGTTTAAACTCATGGCCCTGAGATCAAGACCTGAGGCTGAGATTAAGAGTTGGATGTGTAACCAACTGAGACACACAAGTGCCCCAGCAATAAAGTATTTTTAATTAAGGTATGTACTTTTTTGGGGACATAATGTTACTGCACACTTAATAGACTCCAGTATAAACCTAACTTTTAAATGCACTGGGAAACCAAAAAATTCATTGGACTCGCCTTATTGCCGTATATATGCAATGGTCTGGAACTGAACCTACAATACCTCTGAAGTATGCCTGTATATAACTCCAGAAGGAGTGATAGATGGACTCCCTGGAGTTCATCAAGCAGCCAGTTTCTACCTAGTGGGGATGCCCTTCCTTCAGGCTATCACACCATGTCTAGCTACAGGAATGGCTCCATAGGAGTTCAGATTCACATTACTACCTAGGAAAGTATCTTGAACTGTTTGTGCATCTGAGGTTAGCTGGATAAACCTCTCTTTACCAACATAATCCAACTCCCTGGCTCTGACTTCGATATCACCTACTGTGACCCAATCTTCCGCCCTTCTCTGCCTTCCCAAACTCTTCTGCTCTGTTCTCTAGAGATTTATCAGTAAACTCTTCATACAAGTCTCAACTTCTTTCACTGTTCCCTCAACTTCCTTCTCTAACTGAAGCCTGGCAGTGTCTTCCAGAAATTGTACTCCCTGTAGCCCTTAAAAGCAGAAGCCGTTTATTTTCCCACGTCTCACATCCTTATAGGTGGGTTAACTATTTATCTTCCTTGCTTCCCACTGCCAATCCCATACCATTTCTTCTTTGCTGTCCTTTCAAAAATCATAACCCCTCAGAAATTCATACCATCACTCTTCCCAAAGCTGACATACACACTCTCCTGGTCAAGTCCCAGAGCTCCCAGTCTTCTTCTCGACTACTAATACACTTCTGCCATCATTACCTCACCCACATTGATCTTTTCCTCTATTCCACCTCGGCCACCACTCCTGTGATTATACTCTAGCTCTTGCCTTCACTGGTAATTGTGCCACCTCTGACATCTACAAATCAAGCATCTCACTTTTTAACCCCCACCGTTCTCCTGACTTAGTTTCACCTATTCTAGCACCTCCCTCCCACAGAGCCTTTTATTTCAATGACTCCTACCACTCTCCCACTATTTATCAGCTCCCTGATGTCTTCTTTCCCTGCCCACCCAGTTTAGATTCCATGGTCTATCATGATAATCTATCTCTCATCCCTCTCTTCTTCCTTTGTACGTGCTGGGCAAAACTTCACCCTAAAAAAACCCCTACTGTATACCTACTTGGTGCTTGAACTCCAGTTTAAGGCTTGCATTCAACTGCTCAAGTGAGCTGACTGGTCTCACGTTAAACGATCACAAATATTGAGCCTTCAGCTAGTTCTTCAATCATACCACATTTCTCTAAGTTAGCTTTCCCACACATATCTTCGTCTCTCTTAAGGTAACCCCGCCCCCACTCTGAGGTGATGACCTCACCTCATACTTCACAGAGAAAACAGAACCATAGGATGAATTACCTCATCCTCCCACTGCCAAGTCTAACAACAGAACTGTATTTTCCCCTCACATACCTGCCTTCTTCTTACTTTTAAAGAGGAAGAAGTATTTCTGCTCTAATTAATGACCAATCCCCACTGTGAAATTAATCCAGGCAAAACAGTTTGAAGGAAATAGTTTTAAAAAAACAAAGTGCCAAGTAGAAGAGGGGATAGGATTATTTTATCTTTCTTGACAACATCATTCCAACTAATACACTAAGTCTAAACTATTTTAACATTTTTGTCTACTAATTCTATTACCTGGGTTATTTCTGTCTTTTTCTGTTGATTACTTTTTTTCCTTAGTTGTTGGTTGTATTTTCCAGCTTCTTTGCATACCTGGTAACTTTTTTTTTTTAAGATTTTATTTATTTGACAGAGAGAGAGAGCGAGATAGCGAGAGCAGGAACACAAGCAGGGGGAGTGGGAGAGGGAGTAGCAGGCTTCCCGCCGAGCAAGGAGCCTGATGTGGGGCTCGATCCCAGCACCCTGGGATCATGACCTGAGCTGAGGGCAGATGCTTAACAACTGAGCCACCCAGGCGCCCCGCCTGTTAACTTTTTATTAGACGCCAAAAACTAAGTTTTGTGTTGTAGGACCTTTTCGTATTCCTTTGCACATTTTTGGGCTTTTTCTGGGACACAATGAAGTTGCTTGAAATTAGTTTGATCCTTTTGAGAACAGTGTTTAATCTTTGTTAGGCTGTATCCAGAACAGTCTTTAAAGCTAACTGGGGCCTACTACTAAGGAAGTAACTCTTTTGAGAACTTTTATCTGACACCCTGTGTATTAGGATGTCTTTCTGCTCTGGCTAGTGAAGACACAACATATTCCCAGCCCTATGTGAGCTCAGAGAACTGTCCCTCCTAGTTCTTTCCAACTGCTTTTCCTTCAGCCTCTTTAGTTTCCTCACAGAGGCTCTGATCAGTTTTTAGCTACACTCAAGGAGACACGCTCTGTGCATGTCTGACAGCCTGCCCTGAAGTCACTTCAGCTTCTCCAAACTCTGGAATTTTCTCTCTTCAACTCAAGGAGGCTGTCAGGGTCTATTTGGGATCTCCTCTACCTATGCTTTCAGCCTGGAAACTCTCTAGGTAGAGACGGGGAAACCGAAGGCTAGATCTGTTTCCCTTGTTTCTGTCCCATCTTCCCTTTGTGTCTGCTGGAAATTTGTGACTCATTTTTAAAAAATTAATTTATTTTAGAGAGAAAGGGAGAATGCATGAGCACACACAGGGAGGGGCTGAGGGAGTAGAGAGAGAATCTCAAGTAGACTCTGGAGCGTGGAGTACGACGTGGGGTTCGATTTCACAATCCCAATATCATGACCTGAGCCAAAATCATGAGATGGACACTAAACAGACTGAGCCACCCAGGCACCCACCCTATTGTGACTCATTTTTAAAAGAAATCATTTGTTGATTCCCTAGCCCACTCCAGTCACGGTCTTATTTTTTCTGCTTCTTTTCATAGCAGAACTATTGCAAAGAGTCGTCTATACTTGCTATGACTCCTTTATTTATCTTTCATTATTTCTTCTATTCTCATTGGGCTTTCCTTCCCATTACTCCAAAAAATAGGCCACTGGCACACATCTAATCAAACAATCATCCTCCCCTTACTCATCTTCCCAGTGGACAGTTAACCAATGTCCTTCTTTTTTGAGACCCTTTGATCCTTGTCTTCTTCCTACTTCTCTATTAGCTATTCCTCTAGCTGGGCCCCAAGGCACAGCTTTAAAAATCATCTATCTCCCAAAGACTTTCAAGTTTACAGTACCAACCCATGACTTCTACATTTTACAGCTGTAGTGCAGACTGTTTTAATGCACTATGTTCTTACATATCCAGTTAAATATGGACAAGAGGCACTTTAAACCAAACACGTCCGTTCTTTCAATATCCTCCCTCCTCCAATTTTCTGTATCTCAGTAAGTGGCCCAATCATCTATCCATCCAGGTGCTCCAGGTAAAAATCAGGAGTTAATGCTTGATTCTTTTTCTCCATCCCTAGTACATTCAAATTCACCAGCAAGTTCTGCTGGTTCTACCTTCAAAATATACCTCAAATCCATCCACTTCTCCTCACCTCCACTACCACCACCTTAGTCAAAGTTACCGTCAACTCTCATTCTTGCCATTATGGCTCATTCTCCCACATGGTGGCAAGAATAATCTTGAAAACACACAATTCATATCATGTCACTGCTTTGCCTGAAATTCTCTAATGGCTTACTTCATTTCAAAACAATATAAACTTCTTGTAGTAGCCTATAATACCTAACCAGATTTGGACCCCTGACTACCCCTGGTCCTCAGTCTCATACTACCCTACCCTTTTTTCACTTTGCCCTCGTCATACTGGTCTTCTAATTCCTACCTCAGGCTCTCTGCATCTATGGGTCTCTTTGCCTGGAATGTTCTTCATCCAGATCTTCTTCACAGGGTTGGCTCATTCCCACCATTCAAGTTTCAGATCCAATGTTTCTTGACCATCTATGCAAAGAAAACTCGATCTTCCTTCTACCTGAAATTATCTTGTTCCACTGCCATGTAAAAGTTATATTTTTTACTTTCATTTGCCTTCTTTTTGGTGCGTTTTCCCATTAGAATTCATTCAATTAAACAAATCAAACCCTTACTACATGCCAGGCACTATTTTGGGTGCTGAAAACACATCAGTTAAATAAAGTTAGACAAAAATTCCTGCCCCAATAGAGCCTACCATATTCTAGAACATAAGATCCATGAAAAAAGGAACTCTGTTTGTTTAGTGTTGTATCCATAGGGCCTCTAATAGTCCTTGCCTCAAAGCAAATGCACAAATATTTGCTACAAAAGTGAATCAAAATGGATTTATCTCCATTTTCTCAGTCTTTGTACAACAGACATACCTTACCTCAAATATCTCCACTTATTAGAATAATGATCAAATTCTTGCTTTAGACTTCCAAACAGCCATATTTATATTTTGTTTCCCTTCACCCTCCATGACATTACAAGTAAAACACATATTTGCAACCATCACTACAAGATTCTAGCTCCAATTTCAAATTCTCATAACAATAAAAGCATCGTGACTACAGCACCCATTTATATTCTTTAAATCCTTTAGAACCTGTGAGCCTTCCTAGACTAAAATGAAACCAATTATCCATGCACCCAGACTACCTTTATTTCTGTGTAAATTATGCTTATATAATATGCAAATGAAATCATTAACTAAATCAAGATTGAATGACTATTCTATAACCACATAAAGCTCATCTGGAAACAGACTTAAATTTATTGGTAACATACTCATTACAACAGGAAATTTTCGTAGCCTTGCTTCATTTTGCAGTTAAGAAAATCTGGGTGAGTGTGTCCATGTATGCACACACTCAACTCTTGGAACCTGGATGAAGCCTTGAGTCTAAGGTTGATTTTCCCAATTATTACCTAAACTTAAAGACACCCTTTTTGCAACTATATACAACTCTAAAAGAAAAAGAACACATCTAACACGTTCATATCAGATAATCCCCAAATACAAGGGATTGTGTAAATGTAGTTTTTCAGAATCAAGAAAAAGGCCATTCTAGACATTCAATTAGTATTTGGTTATAACAAAAGTCATCTATACAGCATTTTTATCTACCCTACCTTATTCACTCCTTGGAGCTACCTCGTCAGAGTAAGTCAGAAGACCGCAGACACAGAAGACACTGAAGTTCACTCAGTAAGGTCAAGTGATTTGTCAAAGGCCATAAAAGCCAAACTACATTTTCTCAGAGAATATACAACTGCTACTTGTGATTCCACGATTATGAAAATAATTCATCCCAATATATAAAAAGACTTGAAACTGTATTAAATCATCCACGGGACGCTTTACTTATTTTCAAAGGAGCTAGAAGTTTACTGAATACACTACAAGGAAGCAGCAGGCAGGACAGCAGAGAGGCCGTCTGCCCATCCATGGGCTGTTTTAAACCTCATGTTATCTTTGCCCCTGGATTCACTCTAAGGCCATGTTCTATTTCTTCAGCCAGAACTTGCTATACTGAAATAAATTCAAATAAAATGATGTGCTTTAATATGTTGCAAAATTGAGCCAACTATGCCACCGTGCATAACTGAAGCAGAACCAAACTTTTCAAAGATAACTTCCTAACAACAAATAATTGAGGAAGAGTTTTATCTTTTGAAGAACTGATTATACCCCCATTCATCATAGCTACAACTCAAATAATGGGTCATAGTAGATTTAATTACAACATGTTTTTGTTTTCATCCACCTACTACTGAGAGGCTGGTGGATGAAATTCACTTCATATATATTTAAAGGAATAAAGTTGGGTCTCTGTTATGTTTAAAATACTATAATAGAGGGGCGCCTGGGTGGCTCAATCATTAAGCGTCTGCCTTCGGCTCAGGTCATGATCCCAGGGTCCTGGGATGGAGCCCTGCATCCCTGCTCTGCAGGAAGCCTGATTCTCCCTCTCCCACTTCCCCTGCTTGTGTTCCCTCTCTCGCTGTGTCTCTCTCTGTCAAATAAATAAATAAAATCTTTAAAAAACAAACAAACTTAAAAAAATACTATAATAGCTCAAAATCACTACCTATAATCACAGGCTTTAAGTTACATAAACTTGATCAAGAAAGACTTGCCACAATTTATAAATGTGCTAAAGACAACACAGTTACCTTCAGGTAACTGACTGAAAGTAGTTTTAGCAATTTATGTAAAACATTTGAATCATTTTTCTTATTGATTTCCCAATAAATTGATATAATCTTACAGAAAAGGCATTATAAAATACTAATGTAAATCACCCCTTAAGGATTCAAAAGTTTACTTTAAAAAGTAAAAGACATACTCTAGTCCCTGTCTTTAGAAGTATTTCCTATTTTCATACCACTTTTGCACTTAAAAACTCACAACTCATTTTATTCCCAAATTACAATATAAAATTCTCATTTCCTTGTTATCTTAAGAAGCAGAATCACAAACTATACCATCATTCCATGGTATTATTGCTCCTTTTAAAAAGCTATCTTCTGTTTTAAACTTACTGTTTTGACCAAGTGCTGATAACAAACACCCCTAACTTTTCAGGAAAACTGAATCATATAGTCAGACTCCACATTTTTATATATACAAACAGAACTCCTGTCATTAGCTATGTATGTACATAGACACATATATCTTTCATCTGTTTAACTTTACTACCACCACATACCATGATGTAGAAAGCAAAATATAAAACTAAAACCTAGTTTTTAGGGGTGTTGGTTTAACATTCAATCTAACCACAAATTCATGAATGTGTAAACACAGGTTATTATTCCTTGTTTACAAAATTTAAGCTATCCTACATTTAGATGATATTTTTAATTAAGTACTGTTAATTAAGAAAAAGAAATGGTAGTTTAGCACAAACTCCATTACAGATCACAAAGCATTCACAAAACATGATTAGATATGTAAGCCTGTCAGCTGTCATTACTATTGTTTTATAAGCAAATGAAGTCTAAGTACAAATGGTACTAATCCAAAATTTTAAATATCAAATAGTACACTGAAAGAAGAGCTCTTTAGGCACCTAGAAATTATAGTTTTCAAGAGGTTCCTTTTGCATTTAAGAGTACTCAGTCTCTTCCTGAGTTGCCTATTAGCTTTTCTCAATTATCTTTCTCCTATTAATAAGTCTATATAATTGTCATACTGATAAACCAAAATAACTTCATTTGAAATTTCTAGAAGTAACACTTAACCTTGAGCTTTATGCTCCACCTCATTACCAATACTTTGAGAAACTGTTGACAAATACGAACTTTTCTCCTAGAAAAATAAACCATCACAAAATTTTATATGTATACTATGGGAATTCATTACTTTCAGGATCATTTCCACATAATCCTTAGAACTGCAGCTTAGAAACTTCTACCTAAAAATATCTTGGTAGGGAGTGGCACTGGGCTGGCTCAGTCGGTAGAGTATGTGACTCTTGATCTTGGGGTCATAATTTCAAGCCCCATGTTGGGTGTACAGCTCACTTAAAAAAAAAGTAAAAATTAAAAAAATCTTGGGAGGGTAGAAATTAAATTTTACTACTGTTTTTCAATTATCTTTGATTTTAAATAGACTATTTGCTACTTAATGCAAAATAACTGTTTCTAATTCAAATTATTTGAAAAAATTAAACTTTGCTCCTACAGTAATTGAGATTTCACATATTTTTCTTCACTTCCAAAGCAGAGGGAGAACTCTAGATTAATTTTACAGCTCCCAAGGACTAAAAAAGCTTAGTTTGTAAAATTTTAAAGAGAGAAAAAGATTCTTGTCTCTTTCAAAAAAAAATGAGAAATCAAACTTTTAAGTTGATCATGTAAAGTGATTTAACTTTTTATAAAATAGGAAAACTAGACTTTAACTTTTGAAAATGTAGTGCTTATTTTTCCTCACATCAGAGATATGTACATATTTCCAATTTCCCCTTAACTAAAAACAAAAAAACCTGCCCACTTTATATAAACGGTCCTTAACTTGGGTTTAATCACATTGTATACAGGACCAAAATGAAAGGTGGTAGTTTTAAGAGGAGCGAAAGGGAGGTGTAAGAGACCATTTTGTCTGGTTAGAACCCTACTAAAACAAGGTGTTGGATTGTAATGGTTAGACCCTACTTCTAACAGTCTCAGAGGTGGCTGTATAAGGTAATATCAGTGTGGTATCATTAATATGTTAATTATATCACATATCTTACCCAAACGAGACTAGGTAATGGGAGTAGAAAGGTTAACTCTCCACTTCTAATGGAGCCACAATGCCCTAGACATCCCAATGAAAATGTTATACTATTGGAACCAGGTAGCTCCAATTTGTCGAAGCTTTAATATCACTTTAAAACCAACGTTTTCAGAATGTCTTTCCTAAAGGGTAAGTATCCGTAAGGGAAAATTTTAATTTAAAGCTCCAATTTTGACCAAATCAATTTTAATAAAAACATATCAATAGTACTGACATCTTGTAAAAGCTACATTTTCAATTAAAGGTGAAGCTGTGGCACTGAACTTAGTATTTGAACATTCCTAACTTCAAAGTTAAGATCTCAAATTTACGATAATCTTAATAAAAATGTTCAAGTATTACAATGGTGCAACATCTGCCCTTTCAACTTGCTTAAACTTTTGTCTTTTTTAACCCCCAAAGGGACTCATTTATCTCACTTTAGAGCTGACAGTCTATTGATTTCCTATTTAAAAATTACTTCTGGGGGTGCCTGGGTGACTCTTGACATCAGCTCAGGTCTTGATCTCAGGGTCGGGAGTTTGAGCCCCACGTCAGGCTCCACCCTGGGCATGAAGCCTACTTAATGTCTAAAACTCAGTCAAGTCCTTCAATTTATTACAATCTGGAGTTATTTTTCAATCCAACAGTGATAAAAAAAATAAATTTTAAAATTGAGTTAAGTCATTTTTGGGCGGGGAACTGAGGATTTCTGTTTAAAGTTGTTTCTTAAAAATTAAAAGAGGCATGCCTAATTAAGTCAATGTGTTCAGCTTACATTATTAAAATTGGTTAAATGGGAGTACATTAACAAGTTTTATTTTCTCAATATTAAGACCTAAAATTTGTTATTCACCACAGAAACAAAATATGGTAACTATTACCAGATACAGTTTACATGACAACTCTGCAGATACATCTTGATCATGAAATGCTTTCTTAATCAGGTGGTGTATACAAAACTGTCCTCATTTAAGTCTGCCCCATTTTTCATGATCAACATACCGTTATACTTTTCCTAAACTAGACGCTCAGTTAAGGTTCTAGGGCACTCTGACCTAAGAGACACCATAAATAATGTCAGTCAAAGGCAAAAGTTTGTTTTAACCATTTATCTTTTTAAGAAGTATATCATGCTTCAGCAAATTATCAAAAAGTTTTGTTTTTCTAAGGTTAGCTCAGAATTCAACTACCTTTATGCTTAGTCTACATTTTCAGTATCGTGTAACATGCTACTTTCAAACACTGTGATTTATATGGCCAACTACTACTGACAGCGGGAACCACAGGACTGTACAGCAGCAATTTATCTGGTACTGTTTACATTCTTCTATTAAATTCAGTATCTGTTCCTTAGGTCTATGCTTCAATGATCATAGTTTCAGTTGTATGTAAAGTGAAATAAATTCTAAACAGATGATGGAAAAGGAAGTCTGAAAGAAAAAAATCCCTCATGTCCCTCAGAAATAAGAGATTCCACATGTTACTAATGATATCCACTGCACTATAAAATGTCGAAATTATTTCTGTGAACAAAAACTATCTGTAAAATTTAACAAGTATTGATACTTCAGTGGAGCTCAGCTCTAATTTCAGGTTGTAGCTCTTGGACTATTCAAAGTATTCACAGAAGCAAGACTCAACTAAATGTCTAAAGTGTACTGTAGTGCTACCTTGCTTTTATCAAAGCTCTCCCCACCTTCCTTGGCTGCAAAACAAGAACTATAAATTAAATTCCAAGGCAGTGTAACACCAGCACCCCAACTTGAAAGTATTATCTGTAAAACTTATAAACAGAAACAAAAAATAAAACCAAAAGACAAGATTCTGCAGTCACAAGTACTTTAATTTTTAAAAACAAATCACTTATTAAAAAATAAACAAATGGCACCAGTCTACTCTAAAGTTGATACATGTAAAATAAATTAAGAGGTTCTGTCTCATAAAGTGCTGAAAAGTCAGTACTACACTAGACAATCTCAACTACTACATACACTTATCACTTAGCTTATCTGTAAAGTTAGATTTAAAACACTACTCTCAAAAGTAACATTCAACTGTCACAACTATTTTACTTGAAAAGGTTAAATAACCCAAACAGTTTAAACAGCTTTATTTTCAAAATCAACATTACAAAACATAATTTCTACATTTAAAATTCTTACAGTACCAAATAGAAGTATTACAGTACAATTTTCCACAAAATTGTAGCACACAAATCCAGCGACTCCTTGATTTCCTTGAACTGTCAATACACTGCACCCTGTTTAAATGGCTGTACCTGAAAACCAAGGTATGCAATTCCTTAGGATTAGAAGTCATCAAGTTATACTGTCAAGGATCTGGGGGAAATGAGAGGAAGATTCTATTATCCTTGTGTCTGAACCCAATTTCTACAACAAGGTAAAGCCACAGCTATGATAAAATGTCTATTAGGTGTAAACAGTTAAATACTGAAACCCACCCGATTTAGACATCTCAATGTTAAGATTTCTGTAAATGAACTCACTTAACTTTAGTTCTGTTATCGATAAGGAAGGACCCTCTTTCGAAATCTAGATCTATAACATCTTCTTAAATTGGGTCTTTTCTTCCCCTACGTTGAGAAAACCAGAAAGAAGGCGAACTTACACTTTATTAAAAAAAAAAAAAAAGACAATACTAGAGTTACAGGCTTTAGAAGAGCTACGTACTCCAAATAAGTCTGCAACATAGTCTCAAAGATCAAAGAAAAAGTCTGGGATAGTTTATTATCCTCCGATTAATCAGAATTGGGGAGGAATGAATGCAGAAGTCCCAGAAAGAGGATACAGAAATTAAGTCTTATCTTCTATGAAAGTCAGTCATCCGGGCAAATACGCCGTACCCTCGACATTCTATTGCAGCGGGTGAAGGGATCATAAACCTCACAGACGTGCTGTCAACATTACAGGCCCCACTGAGCCCAGCCACCTCTCCAGGCCACCGGGAAGTGAAATTCCCCCACAGTGCACGGAACCTGCGCTCCCCCGCGCCGGCAGCGCGCGAAGACCGAGGTGGCCCTAGAACGCCACCCAGCGGCCTGCGGAGAGGGCTGCAGGCGGGTCCTCCGCGGCTCCCGGCTCGCCGCACCCCCACCGCCACCCAGCCCGTTCCCCTCTCCGGATGCACAAGGCCCAACCCAAGAACTAAGACCACAAAATGGCTGCCGGCAGCTTCGTCACGTGACCCCTTTGTGCCTTTCGGGCTCCCGAACTCCGCGGGACCCGGGTACAAGTGGCCGGGGTCGGCGGGTGGCCTTAGAGGAGGCCCCGCCGGGCCGCGGCGGCCGGGGGTCGAGGCCGGGGGAGGCGGGGTAAAGGCCCGGCCGGCGACTGAGAGTCGGCGGCGAAGAGAAGATGGCGGCCATTTTGTGTGGGTATGCTGCTCCGCCGCCGCCGCAGGCAGCAGAGGGAGCGGGGCCTGGCGCTGGGTCGGACAGGGGAGTTAACACGTACCGACTCCTCTTCCTTCTCCATTCCGGTGGGCATCTGCGGCACGGCCCGGTTTATCGAGGCGTATTCGTGCAGGTCGGGCAGATCCTCACAGCGGAAAACCGGCAGCGGCTTCGAGGCGTCTAGCGCCCGCGCCCGAAACGACAGTTTACTCATCTCAGGCGCAGCAGATACCTCTCCGCTCTGGGGAAACGGCCCCGGCCAGCGGGATCATGGAGAACCGGGGGTTCGGTCCCCACTCGCCTACCGCTGCCGGGGACTTGAGGGGCGGAGCGCAGAGCCCGCCGTCCGGGCACTAACACCAGCGGGGAGGGTGGGAGGCTGTGCCGCTCCGCTCCTCTCTCGCTCGCTCTCTTCAATACGCCATGGCCAACATGGCGGACATTAAAACTCAACTGTGCGCTCTTCAGCCAACCCCAGCCATTCCCCACACTGCATCGCGCAGCGGCGCGGGCACGCGGGGGGGGGGGAGCGCGGGCTCGAGGCCGGGCGCCGGCACGGAGCGCGCGTCCCGCCAACCCCCGGCGCCCGCCGGCCTCGCTGCTCGCGGCCCCCACCCTCTGCGGGCCCGGAGGCGGACGGGCGGGACCGGGCAGACTGGGCGCTCGGACGCCGGGAGCCGGCTCCTCGGTCCTCCTCTCCCTCTCGGGCACGCGCTCACTTTCTCACGCTCGCTCCCTCCCAGCGCCGTTTTCTGACAGGCGAAGGTGCAGGCAAACTATGTCCACCCGCACGCCGGCTTTGCGAAAGGCAACGGCGGGAGAATTGCGGGGTGGTGCTCTTGCCCCGGGGTAGGCGGGCTCGGCACCTGTCACCCCAGCCAGCTGCCGGCGCGAGGGGCGGGGGAGACGCCGGGGGGCCAGAGCCGCCCTGGGTGGGGGTTAGGAGGGGCGCTCCAGAGGCGCAGCGCACTGGTGGCAAATTCAGTGGGTGAACGTATGTCTTAGTTATCGCTGCTTTTTAGGTCTTTAAAACAAAAATACAAACGAAATTGGGGGCAAAATGCTACTTTGGGTGAACTTTTACCAGCGATTATTTTTACGTCTAAAGAAACTCTGAATTATAATATTTGACAGGCTCGGCCGCACATCATTGGTCAGTTCCATCCACTGGGTTTAATATAAACGGTAAACATCCTACTCTGTTCCAAAGTAGGTGTGTGTGTGTGTGTGTTTTAATTCTTGCATTTTACCTACCCATATTCACTTTTATTGTAATTGAAGCAAAAGGAGTTATCATCGGACACTGTAACCTTAAGGGAAAAAAATTAAAGCAAGACCTACTTCAAAATTTTAGAGCCAATTCGTTATATGTAGCTCATGATTTTGTTTTACTGAAAGAAAATGCTGCTTCAACATAGCCATGGGTTCACACTTATTTGTTTTCTGAAAAACTTTCTAAAATTGAAAAATATAAAGGCCGTAGTGCTTCTGCCAAATCAAAAAAGAAAAAAAAGAGGGAAAGCTGTATTATTGTAGAGATTTAGACGGATGTGATTGATTATTTGGTTTATATTACACATGAACATTGGTATCTAGAGAGCTCTTTCCAGTGGAATATTTTAAAAATCCAGAAAGGCTGTTGGGGTGGGTTTAGTAGGTTTGCCAGCAAAATTTCAAACATAAACATTCACTGAGATACAAAAATGTTTTATAAGTCTGCTTTTCTCGCTGGGGGCTACATAGTAAAAATAGTCACTATTCTTAAATACCGGGTTGGACAGGAACTGTTACTTGCTTAAGGCACATAGGCAAACTGCTATCTTCCAGGTTGGTTTTGCTACACTGCCAGGTGGGGAGAAGACAAGGAGTGCATAGATTGCAGTTCTCAAAAATTACCCTCAAACTCATACTGGCAACTTCCCTCTGTGAGGCGGAGGGACTTGCATCTACATTTCCTATACTAAAACTGCATTTATTCAATGAGCAAACATTTACCAAGTCCTCATGGCCTTCTAAGTATGCTGCTGATTGTCACCCACAGAGCTCATGGAGAAGGACCTGTAGATGACAACTGCCACACCTGGAGTAAGTGTTATGATGAAAGCGCATGCTATTGTGGGAACAGGCAGCAGCTCTAATGAGAGCATTCAGGGAAGGTTTTTTGGAGGAGATGATATCTGAGTCAAAATTGTGTAGGATAAGTATGAGTTAACCTTGCCAAAAAATGAAGAGAAGAAAAGTAGATTAGGCAAGGGAAGCAGCATGTGCGAAGGCAGCCACGAGAGCCCCTGTCATATTCTGGGAGCCTCAAGAATTACCAACCATACTGTGGAACAGATACCTATTTAGGCAGGTTTAAGAGTTCTGGCTCAATATTAGTATAGTAGTCCTCTCCAGCCCGCAATATTAGATTTCTGAAAATCCTACAAGTAGAATCCTGTTGATTTTACAAAAGACTTCATAGAGCAAAGTCTTTACAGATTCTGTGGACTAATAAGACTTTCTAGAACAAAACAGGGTCTTCAGTTATGAGTGAACCACCAAGGAAACAAATAATATATATTTTTAAACTGCATTAAAATAACAGCTTATGGGTAACATTTTCTGTATCCCTAATGGGCACTGTACAAATCAGTTCCTTGTTGTCTAGAGATTCTAGAATCATCCTCCATGGCAGGTCCGGAGATATGCTTACAAATTAAGTTTGCCTTTTTGCAGATAATACGCCTGCTGAGAGACATTTTCTTTTTGCATCAATTCTCCATCCAGCTCAATGCCCTGGATTTCTGACTCCCAGTCCTACTGGTTTCCCAAGGACCCAAGGCTGGAGTCCCAAGCCTCATAACTCAATTCACTTCCCTCCCTCCTCAGGGGCAGGAGTGCAGCAATAAAGGTTCAGGTTTCAATGTAGGGAATACAAGTGAGATTCTGATCAAGGGATACCCAGTTAACCAAATGACCAGTACAAGGCAGTATAGTGAAGTACAGTGCTATGGGAGTTCAGAAGGAAAAGTCAGTTCCCGCTGGGCTGATCAGACAGCATGGAGAAGCTAGCGTGTGATTTGGTTGTGAAGGATGACTAATATTCCAGTTGGCAATGGCAATGAACTGGTAGAAGAAAGGGTATTCATGGGAGAAAGCAGCTGTTTGAACAAAACAGTGAGAGGAGGCAACTGGCTGGTGTGTGAAGATGAGAAGGTTTATTTGGCCAGAGTTCAGTAGGAGACTCTGACAATAAACCAGGTATATGGTAAAGTGGGTAAGAAGATGGGTTGAGGGAGTAGGGGTAGAAAGTAGAGATAAAATTTTTATGGTGATAATAATTACTTACAATATCATCATGATGAAATGTGCTTCATTTCAATTTATACCAAATACAGAACTTCTGCTGAAAACACCAAAAATGTGTGAAATGCAACTGCTCTGGCACTGCTTTTTGCTATATATAAGAAACCTGAAATATGGTTCTGAATTTTAGTTCATGTCCAATATGTGCCCAAGTCTTATTATTTATTCTTGGAAATTGTACCCAAGATTCGTTTCCTTATTTCCATTCCCACTGTCTCAACCATAGTCCCAGCTCTCGTCACTTCCCGCCTAGCAACGACCCCCAATCCAATTCATCCTTTATTCATGCATTTCTTCCATAAACTGCTATTAACCACCTCCTTTACAGGAAACTGCAGTACTCTCATAGTGGTTAGTGGTAATCAACAGTGGCTGGAAGAAGCTTTGGTTCCTGGGAATATGAAGAACACAGTACAAACTGCCCTTTAGGGCTTCATAGTGCATGCCACCAAATCAGTGTGCCTAAATCCTCATTCCATGTGTATCCTCCCCTGCCCAAGTCACTTATTTATATCTGCTCTTTATTTTGCCCATTAGATAAAGCCTTTTTTTTTTGGTATTGTTGTTAGGGTGCCTTGATAACTCTAACTCTGTTCAACATAATTTCCCATTATTGCCTAAGACAAGCTCTTCACTCTGGCTGCTAAGTCTCATCACCATCTTTAGAAATCATCATGTCTTTCCTGCCTCCAGATTTTCATTCATTCCTTTCTCTCTATTCTCCCTGTCCAGCTTCAGACTGACTGCATATTTCTAGGCTGACCGAAATGTTACCTCACAGGAATGTTTTGAAGATTCAATAAAATGATCCATGTAAATATTTAGAATGGTCTCTGACCCACAGTAAACCTTCAGTAGTTGTAAACTATTGTTATTACCCTTCAAAATCCAATTCAAATATGTCCTCCATGAAATTTTGACTACTTAATTTCTCTGGGTTCTAATTTCCTAGTCTGAAGAGTGAGAGGTTAGGTGAATTCAAAGTAATTCTTCTTAAGCCTACACCATTCTTTCTCCTCTCTGAACTCCTATTACACTTGCAATCAGTAAGAATAATAACCACCATTTACTATGTGCCAGGCAATGCAGAAGTACATTTTAAATACATTATCTCATTTAATTTTCATGAGAGTCCTATGAGATCTGTTCTGTTAGAGAGGTTGCAAGACCTGCTTGTGGTCACAAAGTTGGTGAGAGGCAATGCTGAGATTGAAATCCCTAGTATCAGACTCCAGAGTCAAGCACCCATGACCAGATTATAAAGTGAAATGAGGAGTGAAGTAGAAGGGAGGAAAGAGAGATGTTGAATATGGGCTAACCTTTCAGGAGGCTTGGCAATGAAGGGAGGAGAGGTAGAGACAAAGGGACAACAGATTTTGTTGTTTTTGAAGGTGGGAGAGATGTGGGCAAGTTTGTACACTGAAAGCAAAGAATCATATAAATGGATTAACTTTAGAACTGTCTTCCTCTGAGGCAAGAAGGAAGGAGGGCAAGAATGGATAGTGATCCAAAGAAGATAAACTCTCTTCGATGGAACAATAAGATTTAAAAAATCATGATGCCAGTTTTGTTAGCAGGAGTCTAGATTCGTCATTCCTTCAAACATTCAACAAATATTGACTGGATGTTTACTAAGAATGAGGTAAAGCAGTTTGTGCTGGAGAACAATGACAAATAAGACATGATCCCTATAGCCTCACAGAGCCAATAATAAAGTGATATATTGCCTTTACATTTAATTGGGAAAATATGAAGCTAATTTCTTTAAAATGTGTGAATGGATAATGATCTCAACATGAGACAGTGATACAGTGCTATCATTGAAAGCATTGTGCAAAAGCACTAAATACTGACAATACATTTTTACTTCAAGTTATTTTTCTCAACCTTCTGCTTTTTATTTTCATGATAAGCTATATAAAGAAATGACATCAAAGAATTCTTCCAACATAACATTTAGGGAAATAAAAACTGGAAATACTTTCATGATGTGTTCCCCCCGCCAGGAAATATTGGAAATTAAATATTGCAATTATATTGTAATATATTTAATAGGGTATCAAAGAAACAATATCTGAACTAATTTTCTTTACAGAGTTGATTTATACATGGAATTCTAGGTTTGATATAAAATATTCAGAATATATCCAGAAATAATCTATCTCTACCTTAAAAGAATAAAGGGCAAATTATTATTCTTAGCAAACTGTAGCAGGATGGACTCAGTTATTTCAGTTTACCTACGTCTCCAATACAAAATTTAATGGAGAAAAAAGAAAGAAAAGAAAAAGAAAAAAAATACACAAATTGGGCCTGTTTGAGAATGAATTAGAATATTTTTAAAAATTCACAAAATGGTGCCAGCAGTATTGAGATTTAAAAATTAAAAAGATAATGAAATATAATACATCTTATTGTGTAATATAAAATCCTAAATTTATAGAAAATCTACTTTGAACACAGCAAGGATTTTGCCAAAATTTAGACCATACCCCCGGAAAAAAAAAAAGGTGATTAGGTAAGTCTATCCATTTTTAGCACTTGGATTCCTTAATTCCCAGGTCCCGTACATCATCTGATCTCCCCCTCCTCCCAATCCTGGTAGGCAGTTGATGAGATCTGTATGGCATTATTTTAAGAGGATCCTACTAGACTACCTGATGCAGCTGGATGCCTAGGTGGGAGTCATAAGCAGGAAATCACTTGAAACTTGAACAGTAACAATTTAGTACTTTAGAGGAATGTCATACATTCTAACAATTAATTTGCCAGAAGAATAAAAGTCCATCTTAGCAAACAAGGAAAACTGAAGAACTAAACCAGAAATACTAAAAAATATTTGGTAGTATTTATCTAAACTGAATTTTGTTAAATTACTATTAACTCATTTAATCTAATGACTGGCACTTACTGACAGACTACTGTGTATAGCCCAGGTGTTAGTCCAAGGTTGTAAGGGGCAAAGGCATAAGAATGAGAGAGTTGGGAGACACCAGAGGAGGGGGCTGAAGGGAGAAGGAAGAAAAGGGAGGGAGAGGGAGGGATAAGGGCAGGCAGTAACCTTTAGGTGTCTTACCGTCTCAGCACATAGAATGTACTATACTTTGAGCACTAGTTTTACCAAGCAACACATACAAATCAGCATGGTATAAGTGGTACATGGGGGGAAGAAATGAAACCTGGAGAAATAAGAGAAAAACCGTTAACAAAATAGAAATTTATGTTGGAAGGTTTAAATCAAATTTATTAGTGTGCGGTAGACAAAAAAAGCCTGACAGGGAAGAGGGCTTTCAAGACAGACTTTTGTAAGTTACTATTGCTTCTGTGATCCAAGGAAGGAAATCATTTTCCTTTTGAAACTTGAAGCACAGAACTATCTTCTCTATTACCTAATAAGTTAGTATTGTTGAAATTTAAAGTTTTACTTTCACTCTATTCTTTACGATCCTGGGAGTAACCGTTGCGCCAATTACTTAGAAAAGCACTCTAAATCCAGTTTCTCCTCTCTTCCCGAATAGGGAAGGAAAAGTGAATAATTTCAACCCCAAGGAGTGAGATTATAGGTGTGAAGAATGATTCATGGAGTGAGAAGAGGAGGGCACGGAGAACATCTAGGAGTCAGCAGAGGGTGAAGAGGTGGGGAAAGAACAGAGGAGGAAGGACAAGGCGCTGGGGGAAGCATGAAGAGAAGCCAGGTGAGGTCGCTATTTCGAGGAGGACCAAAAAGACGGAGGTTGTCACTGGAGATCATAGCAAGCATGACTTCTAGAGGACGCTGTGGGAGGGAAATATACTGTGGTGAGTTGGGACAAACTGGAAGAGGCACCGGCTGAGTGGTGCCTGATGCATGTTCATTAATCATTAATCATTTACCAAGCAAGCCAAAGCCAAGTAAAATTTTGAAGTGATTTCCCAGGACTTTTCTGTGATACTTTCATGGTTACTTGCCCACCCAAGTGAGAACACCTTGAGGCCAAAAATCAGCTTAGCTTCAGGACATAGCCGGCGACAGAGTAGCTAACATCATTAGTGTCTCCCACATTAGACGTAGTAAAAGAAAATGCATTCCATTATTTCACAACAAAATCCTGGTTACAGGAGGAAGTAAAACATATCTACCATCTTTAAAGTTGCAGGAACTAGTAAACAAAAAACCAACCCAATTTATTTCAGTGAGTTAGTGATTAGGATATACGTCATATCCAGATCTTCAGATTTCTTCTGAATTAAGTTTCCCAAACACTAGACTCATCAGCCAAAAAACAACCCAGGTGCACTGTGGTGGAACATGTACTTGGATATTATATTTTGGGTTTAACTGATTTCTTTATAATCAGGTTAACCTTTTGATGTTTTTGTTTCTTCCAGTCTTTCCTGGGTTTTCTTTTATTTTTCATTTGCTTGTTTTGTAATATTGGAATAATACTGAATATTGTTTTGTGGTCCTCACTTCTAAATATAATCTGAGAATAATCTCACCTCATGAAATATTTTTATAAGATTATTTTTTGACAGATACTTATCATATATATATATATACATATATATATATATATATATATACATACACACCATAATTCACTTAAGCACACCCTCCTCAGGGAGGTTTATAGCGTGTACTGACTTTTCTTTATTATAAAGAACACATATTGCCTTAATAGAACATTTAAAATAAACAACAGGTTTGAATTTTCATGGCTTGAGGTGCAGAACAAATATCTGCTGTTCTTTGCTTATTTTTTGTTTTTACTACTTTTGTTTATTTATTTATTTATTTGTTTGGTGGGCAGCAAAGAAAGGTTTATTGAGAGATAGCAAAGAGTACAAAGCTCCCGAGGAGGGAGGGGACTCAAGAGGGTTGCCCTATTTTTTAGTTTTTTTTTTTTTTTAAAGGTTTTTTTTTTAATTTTATTTATTTATTTGAGAGAGAGAGAGAGAGAGAGAGAATGAGAGATAGAGAGCACAAGAGGGAAGAGGGTCAGAGGGAGAAGCAGACTCCCCACTGAGCGGGGAGCCCGATGCGGGACTCGATCCCGGGACTCCAGGATCATGACCTGAGCCGAAGGCAGTCGCTTAACCAACTGAGCCACCCAGGCGCCCCCTATTTTTTAGTTTTTAAATATTTATTTATTTATTTATTTGAGGGGGCAGAGAGAGCGTGCATGCACAGGCACGGGCACACAAGCCGGTGGCAGGGGCAGAAGGCGAGGGAGAGAAAGAGAACCCTGAAGCAGACGCCCTGCTGAGCATGGAGCCCCACTCAGGGCTGGATCCCAGGACCCTGAGATCATGACCTAAGCTGAAACCACGAGCAGGATGCTCAACAGACTGAGCCACCCAGGCACCCCTACCTTTCTTTGAATAACAATAGTGCCAAGTCTGCACAAATGAAGGCTGACAATTTTACTGTCATTCTGAGTTGATGGCAAAATCTAGGTCTTCAGTATCTTAAATATCAACATTTAAGGTCTAAAATGTGTTTCTTACCAGATATCAGTTTAGCATTTTTCTTTTTTTTTTATGATCTTATTTATTTATTTGACAGAGAGAGAGGGAACACAAGCAGGGGGAGTGGGAGAGGGAGAAGCAGACTCCCTGCTAGGCAGGGAGCCCTATGTGGGGTCGATCCCAGCACCCTGGGATCATGACCCGAGCCAAAGGCAGGCAGGTAATGACTGAACCACGCAGGTGCCCCTAGCATTTTTCAAAAGTATGATCCATAAAACATTAATCCCAGAGGTTACATTCTCAGATGAGGCACATAAAAAGTTACATATAAAACCAGTAAGTTAGAAAAATACTGTCTATTATATCTTTCTTTTAAAAATACGTATGCGCTCGCAAGGCATAGGATCAGGACAAGTCCTGCAGAAAAGAAATCTATTTACTAATGCTTATCACAGTATTTTTCAAATTTATCTAACCATGCAACCCCTTACTATGTACTATTAATTATTACCTTTAATTCTATAAAAGCACACTTTGGGAAATTCTAATCTAGGCAATACAAGGAAATGAAAGTTTTTCTAATCAAGTTTTTCATTTAATTGCTTAGTAAGTCTGACATGTGAACTTTGAAAGAAGCATAAAGACCTTATAAATGCAAAGTACTATCCTTATTACCAGTTAAGATTTTTATCCTGCTGAACACAGTGCAAAATAAGACATTTAAGTGTAAAACTGAACAGAATTCTAACCAACACAGAATTAAGCAGATTGCTACTCTTTAGCAATATATTTGGTATTTAACACCAAATTAACCAAATTTTTTAGCTACTTTTCTTTCCCAAAGTTTCTCTATTAAAAAAAGAACATGGTGGGGGCGCCTGGGTGGCTCAGTCGTTAAGCGTCTGCCTTTGGCTCAGGTCATGATCCCAGGATCCTGGGATGGAAGCCCCGCATCACATTGGGCTCCCTCCTCAGCGGGGAGCCTGCTTCTCCCTCTCCCACTCCCCCTGCTTGTGTTCCCTCTCTCGCTGTGTCTGTCTCTGTCAAATAAATAAATAAAATCTTAAAAAAAAAAAAGAACGTGGTGAACCACTCTGATTCAGATTTTTATTCTAACCTAAGCTCTTGGAGCTGCAGTTTCTCCATCCATAAAATAGGAATCAACAGAATCTATAATGTAGGTTGATACATTGATTCAATAAAATCATTAACACAAAGAGTTTATCATGGACCTGACACAAAAATAACGCTCAATAAACATGAGCTATTTTAAAGGACATTTTAATCCTATTTTATCTCATAGATCATTTTATTTTTCTGAGCTTTTCCCCCCCCGGATATACAGTATAAAACAATATTAATTGCAAAGGCTTTCAAAACTCTTAGCTAAGACAACA
>NW_027397124.1:4557828-4644626 GCF_003265705.2 Callorhinus ursinus | reverse complement strand
TATATATTTAAATCTACAAGGAGCTCTGGTACGCCCCCCCCCCCCCATTGCCAAATGATTCATCAGGTGGCTGCCCAGTGACTCCTCAATCTCCAAATCTGGTCAAGCAAGCTCCCTGGGGGGTCAGGGCCTCTGTACAGGCTGCTACTGTTTCCCTTAGGGTGAGTGCTTTGTGTAAAAACAGTCAAATGATAAGTAACATTTTACATTCAAAGTAGCAACATGGTTCAGTGAGACACCGCATTACGTCTTGAAAGGAACACTGGCTTCCATGTTTGAAGAGCTGGACTCTTCAATGCATTAAAAAATAATGCATTGAAGAGTTACCATTTTTTGACCCTATAGAAATGATTTAATTTCTGAGCCTTAAGTATCTCATATACTTAGTATAAAGAATACTTGTTTTCCTCTCTTTTAGGCCACTCTGATGAACAAATGAGATAATATAGTGAAAAATCTTTGACAGCTGCAAATACAAATATAAATATTGAGGAAGAATATATTATTTCAATTTCACCATAGTGGTTAGGAAGAGCATATGTATACATGCCCCCAAATAACACACTGGCACGGAAAATCTATGACCTATCTAAATCGTGCAGTTGATCACAGAAGATTTGATTGAAAGACTAGAGTGCTTTGGACATTGCCGTAAATGGGAAATCTTTAATGTAACACTGAGATTCACCCATTTTATTTATTTTTCAATAATCTTTTTTTCACCCCTTTTAATTTATCTGGTCATATTATTTTCAATTATTCTAAAGAGTGTCTAGCACAAAATAAAAGTTTAAAAAATTTATCATAAGTTTGAATTATTCTAAGAGATGTACCTGTATTTTAATTTTTATAATTTTAATGTATTTTTCTCAAAATTTTCTCTTCCTCATCATCACCTTATTAAGAACGGAAAATCAATAAAAATGTTTTTTTCCTGAATTTTCTCTGCTTACTAATTTCTCAAGCATTCCAGGTTTTTAGCAGATGACATGCTAAGAAAACAAATGGCTAAAATGCATTTGGTTAAAAACACTAGCTCCAGAGTCAGACATGATTTGGGTTTTGTAGCTCTGTAAACTTAAATAAAATTATTAATTTTAGTATTTAATTATTAATTTCTATGAATTGCAGTTTTCTCCTCTGTAGCATGGAGATAGTTCATACTTCCAAGTATTGGTTGGAATAGATAAAGAAGCCTCGTAGCCAAATTTACTGAGTTCTTAGTTTTGCTGGGCATTTTACATATGCTATTTAGTTTAATCCCTACAAAATGTTATAAAACAGCTTCAGTGCCTGTCATCATAGTAAGATTTCAGTAAGTATTCTTAGATAATACTATTTCACAAAAAAAGCTGAGCATTTTTCTCAAAGAAAGATTAAGGAATAGTTGTCAGTATAAGGTGGGAAGTTGGTTGCCCCTGAGTAGGCTGAACCAGGTCCTATTTACCTTCGTTTTAACATAAATGCTAAACTGGGTTTACACTAACTGTTCAGTCCTTCTTTTCTTTGAACAGAAATACTCAAAACCCAAATCTTCAAAAGAAGGAAATGCTATGGGAATGAAAAAGTATTCCTTCTACAGTAATTTTTCAAACCCTATCTTTCATCCTTCCATTCACAAAAATGCTAGCATGTACCCATTTAGACACACACACACCTCTTTATATCAGGCTTGTAGGGGACACTATTGTGTGTTTCTTTAGTATCTAATTCCATTCTTCCATCTTAACAGAACTCCCTGCCTTTATTTTCTTGGGTTGTTGCAGAACCTGTGCTTCTTTGAATAAACTTTCATGGTCTACTTGAAAAATATGGTTCTTTGGGAGTAATTTTGAACTATATTCTGTCTAATGGTCTTAAAATTCGATCTTGTTAATCTCAGTGGGAATAAAAAAAATTTTAAGTGTAGAGAAAAGAATAACTTTATAATAGTATTGCCTCCATCATGTGGGTTTTTAAGACTTTTTAGAAAGAAAAGGTTTTTAAATTTTGTTAACTATTTTTTTTTTTTAAGATTTTATTTATTTGACAGAGAGAGAGCAAAAGCAGGGGGAGCGATAGGCAGAGGGAGAGGGAGAAGCAGGCTCCCGCTGAGCAAGGAGCCCGAGGGTCGATCCCAGGACCCTGAGATCCTGGGATCATGACCTGAGCCGAAGGGAGATGCTTAACCAACTGAGCCACCCAGGCACCCCTCAACTAATTTTTTTTAAAAGATTTTATTTATATTTGAGAGAGAGAGAGAGAGAGAGAGAGAGAGAGCATGAGCGGGGGGAGGGGCGGAAGGAGAGGGAGAAGCAGACTCCTTGCTGAGCAGGGAGCCTGACTGGGTGGGCCTGGATCCCAGGACCCAGAATCATGACCTGAACCGAAGGCAGACTGCTCAACCGACTGAGCCACCCAGGTGCCCCAGGAAGGAAAACGTTTTTAAGCCATGTTACATTTTTATAATTAAGTCATCATTGAATTAAAAAATAATGCATGCTTGGTTATCTCGTCTGTATTAAGTGGTTATTTATGAACATTTTATGTTAAAAAATGTAGGTTCCAATTCTGCTTCTACCACCAGCTAGCTGATCTTAATGTCCCTTGGCCTCAGTCTCCTCAACTTTGAAAAAAGGACTTTGAAAAAAAGGACTTGATGATCTTTCCCAACTTTTCCAACTGTCAAATTTTTCTAATAGTTGGTAGGAAAAAAATGAGGATATATGAAATTTTTTTAAAGTAAAAAGCTAAAAAAATAATTCAATTTGAGATGTACGATTTCTATAGTAATTATGCCTTTAGTGTTTCCTGGCTATATGTTTACATAGTATAGAAAGCCCCTATGAAAAGTGTAAGAGCAAACAGAGTCCTGGAAGGTACGCCGGAGGGAGAGTAATTTCACTGAGTGAGTCAAAGATATGATGCTCTGTTAGTTGGTAATTAGTAACACTTGATGCTTAAAACAAAAGGTTCTTAGAGGATGCTTAGTAAAAGTAGCTTTGCCATAAATATGGTCAAATGTGATATGAGAAATCCATGTACCTTATACCATTAAAACTGGAATATAAAGATTCAGAATATCAAAAGAGACAAACTTCAAAATAAAAGCTGACGGAGAAATGTTTGAAGTAATTAAGTCTAGTAATAAAAGATCTGCAATTAGCCTGAAATTCTCACTGGAAAAGCACAGGGAATTTCTATGTAATAAATTAAGAAAATAACACAATACTATTATCCAGGCACTGAGAAAAATACCAAATAGCAACAACCAGAACAGTAAGAGTAACAACTTAACCAGTTTAACAATTTTGAAAAGTATGATAAAGTATGAAGAGTACATTTAAATCTTATATCAAAAAACTAGATTGTGTTACCTATACTTTAATAAGTTTTCCTAATGTTTCATTTATTGGGCCCTGCCTCTGTGCAAGCATTGTTATTATGAACCATGGGAGATACAAAACAAAAAGAGGTTATTTTGCTTACTGGACTTAGTTCCTGTAAAAACAAACAGGGCATGTCCTGTGTGTATATCCTGGTAATCCTGGTTTGATAGGTAACATTTAAAATTTTTTTTAATTTTTCTGTTTTCGGACTTACAAATGATGGAAATTAAATATACAGGAAATGCTTCATAAATTTAGAAAATCATCTGTTTTCATTTCCTTTCATGATATTTAAGAACTAATTTTCAGGTAAACTGTCTTTTTTTTTTTTTTAGATTTATTTATTTATTTTAGAGAGGGAGAGCACAAGCAGGAGGGGCAGAGGGAGAAGGAGAGAGAATCTTAAGCAGACTCTGTGCTGAGCATGGCGCCCAACAGGGGGCTCGATCCCATGACCCTTTGATCACGACCTGAGCCAAAACCAAGAGTCACATACTTAACTGACTGCACCACCCGGGAGCCCCTCAGGTAAACTACCTTAAACCAAAAGTTTGTTCGTCATTTCAGATTTTCCTTAATGGAGGTGGAAATCAATATTCAACAATCATGGAGTAGTCAGCCATCAATTTATGTGGCCATTTAAGGTGACAAGTATAATATATGTCAATACAGGGAAAGAAGCAGATACAGAAAGGTAAAATGAGGGAACAAAAGCAGCACATAAAGGATCATAACCTCCTAAACACGTGTGATGGGCATTGAAAGAATCATGAAGGAACAAAGAAAGTTTCTCTGTGTGTAGTATATGAGCAGTATTACACCATCTTCCTCATACAAGGAGAGAGAGACAGCTATTTTCTGGTGGGTGTATGGTAAATTCCAGAGCTAAAAAAAATCTACATGGAAACTTCTAATTTTCTACTCTTACTATCAGGAACCATCCAAACTTTTTTTAGAAAATATTTTATTTATTTATTTGAGAGAGAGCAAGAGCACAAGCAGGGGGGAGGGGCAGAGGGAGAGGGAGAAGCAGACTCCCCGCCAAGCAGGGAACCCAATGTGGGGCTCGATCCCAGGACCCTGGGATCATGACCCGAGCCAAAGGCAGACGCTTAACTGACTGAGCCACTCAGGCATCCCATCGAATTTCAGATACAAAGAAAAAAAAATTTCATTTGAAAGTCCAAAAATTTCCTAAGCAGAAAAGCCAAAATGTAAAATTCCATATATCTGGTATGTAAAATAGGATGTGTATTAAAATTTCTATTCATTATTTAACTAAAATTTTATTTTCAAGTGTTTTCTCATTTTTTTACTAGTTTCTTTAAAGAATGCAGTGTAGCAGTATAGCTGAACAAGGGTACTTCAAAAAATGTAAAATCTTTAAGAGTCATAAAGGTTTTCCAAATGAAAACCAATTGCTTTCCAATTTAAATTTAGACACTTTCAAATTTATATGAACTCTGAAAGGAAACAACACATAGACAACAGTTAATTTCTATGCTCTCGAATAAACAGCAATGTCATTCTGCCCCATCAGCCAGCCTGTCACTTTTCTTCTTTTCTCTTTTAATTTCTATTCATTATGGGGAAAAGAATACTAAGGTATTATTAATATAAGTAGCCTATATTATGTAAATTTTTAATTGTCAAGAAATATTACAGAAGCAAATGCCCTATGCATTCTTTCGACTTTTAGGTGCCCTCATGCTGCCCCCTGCTGCCCAGTGTCCACAGTTACTGAAAATTGTCTCAAACTTTTCAACCTTTGCTACTTCTCTTTATTCTCCCCATCAAAACTTACCTTGTCAGAGATCCAGACCACCTAAGTTTTCCTCTACTCAGGCTAATGGGTAAATGGTAACATAAGAAATAACTAGTTTCCTCCTATTTATCCCATCACCATTTTTTGGCTAATTACAAGCACTTGAATTGGTGTTCTGTTGGAAATGACTGACATCCAGATTCCCTAGCTTGGGATTCCAAATCCTCCTTGTGTTGGTTCCAAGCTACCATCACAGGTCCTTCTCTCCCAGTCTCTAACCTCCACACATTATAGCTAACTTTCTACCCACACTGGACTTCCAGCTGGTCTTTCCAAATGCCATGTCTTTCCTCTCCTCCTTGCCTGTGCCCACACTGCTTTCTTTACCTGGAATTTCTTCTCTCAATTTCTACATATTGTAAGGCTATGTGTCTTTCAAGGCTCTGGACAAAAGTATCTTCTCCATGAAGTTTATCCCAATTCCCAACTGCTTCTCTTCTCTCTAATCTGCTAAGGCTCAAGATAGTGTTGTTGCTGTTGTTTTTAATATAGTACAAGCTCAATAAAGATTTATTGAGTGAGTGAAGAGCAGGTAACAAAGAAACCTTAATTGTTGGAAAGGCTATTGGACTTACTGAGAGTAGCTGCAAAGGATAATGAGGGCCTCTTTAATAATACTATGATATCCTTATGCCTAAATGGGCTGATCTTTTTAATTCCTATCACACTGGGTAAAGCCGATTTTGATCCCTGAAATCAGGGGTGTCTATGAAAAAATGAACTTATGGCATAAACTGAATGCTTATGACATATTAGGCACTATTCTTGGTGCTTTAAGTGATTTAACTCATTGTAGTCTCACAACAGCCAGGTGAGGAGGGACTATTACCTTGTTTCATTAGAAGAGGAAACGGAGGGTCTGCCCAGTTAAGTAACTGGCCCAAGGCTATACATGTAGTAAAGGGCAGAGCTAGGAACTCAAAACAGATCAGGCAAAGCTGTATTCTCATAATGTCTTCAATAGAAATGTGTATGGAGAGGCTTCTAGTCAGCTATTCTAGGGGTTAAAATTTTTTTTTTTTTTTGTCAATAGAATATGCTTGGAAATTGTGACCACAGAGTCAAACAAAGCCATGAAGAGATTCAGTGTCAATTAAGTATCTGTTAGTATGTCCAAGAGTTGATTGTCCTACAAGACAGAATGTGAAGGATTCTGCCAAGTTCAAAAGTGTCCAGATTTAGATATAAAGGACAGTTATATATTCTAAATGATTAAGAAATGCACAACCTAAATATTTGTTCATTGTTGTAGCCATTTGTGCGGGTGGCTCACTATCTTGAGCAAATGAACTTCCTTTTTTGGGGGGTGGGGTGGGGATACAATGAATGTAAGTAAGGCTCAGAATGTTACATCAGTGTCTCAGACAAGGATCTAGTGTGTTTCAACCGAAACTTCTGCTCATCAAGAAAACCACAGTACACTGAAAAGGCAGATCAAAAAATTTACTTGGGAAGGCATCACCCAAATTGTTTGGTAGGACATAACTGTTTTCTTTGTAGGTAAGAAGCGTTTAACTCCAGAAAGATTTAGAATAAGTACAGAAGTGTTTTTTAATGTAGGTAATTGTTCTGTTTAAGAACACTTGACCTACTGGAGTAAGAGGTCAGCCCATTAGACTTTTAAGTACAATTCCTACAAAGTTATATATAGTGTTGAAATATTAAAGAGAACTTAAGAATCACTGTACTTAGAAGTTAAATTTATTAGATATGTAAGACTTTCTTGACTTCTTGAAAGGGCTTACTTACTAGATACCAAAGGAGGTAGCTGTATGCAGTAAATTTATAAATGTGGTATAAAGGGGAATAAAAAGTTGGAAGGTATTTAATCAAGTAATAGTATAAATAAGACCAAATTTTAAAGGACCATGATTTCTAAAATTTGCAAGATTTATAAATATGATTAAGATTTGTAAACTAAATTTAAAAACATAAGGAAGCGCTTCCTTGGATATTAACATTAATAAATTTCATATTACCTTTTAAAAACTCAAATTAACTTCAGAATAGTCTTTCAGCATGCAAGATTAACCGTGGCAATTGGGCTGTTTTTCTCCCAGCTAAAGTTGGTGTTCATTAGGCAGTCAACTTAATGTTTCATCCCACAGAATTGGCTGGACTGTCCAGTTATTCTTCATTTTGGTTTGAACCTTCCTCACTTTCCAGGAGATGGGATTGTAGCTTTTGAAATACTGAGATGAGAAGTAGCAGCACTAATCTACTGACCTCTTCAATTTTTGGTTTATCGGCTTCCTTCAAGAGAGGAACTTGGCGATTCTCAACTCCAGCTCTATACTGGAATCCTGTGAATAGCTTTTGGAAAATGCTTATGTCAAGATCTGATCCCAGACCAACTAGAATCTCTGGGGATGTGATGCAGGCATTTTGTTTTTAAGTTTCTGGATGATGGTAACTACAGGAAAAGTTGAGAAGCACTTGTGCAACAGTGTGAGCCTACCATGGTCTGGAGCGCCGGTGCTGTCCAATAGAACTTTCTGCAGTCATGGAAATTGCTATAGACTGAATGCTTATGTCTCCCCAAAATTCATTTATTGAAATCCTAACCCCCAGTGTGATGGTAATTGGAGGCAGGGCCTTTGGGAGGTGATTAGGTCATGAGGGTAGAAACCTCACCCATGGGATTAGTGCCTCTGTAAAACAGACCCCAGAGAGCTCCCTCACCCCTTCTGCTATGTGAGGACACAGCAAGAAGATGGCCATCTATGAACCAGGACACTATGACCCTCACCGGACACTGAGTCTGCCGGCACCTTGATCTTGGACTTCCAGCCTCTGTAACCATGAGAAATTTTTGTTGTTTATAACCCACCCACGCTATGGTATAGGTATAGCAGCCTGAACAGACTAAGATTACATAGCTATAGGAGGCTGGTGATTACTGTGTTGGACAGCACAGTTTGGCAGGCTTAGGCCATTTAAAATGATCTGAGTTTATGATTATATAGAGGCTGAATGTCTTTTTTGATACTGGACCACACCAGTCCAAGCTTACTACTTTTGTCTCTTCGGGTACTTCATGCTAGCTTCTTGACGAAGCCTCTAGTGGTATGAAAGGATAGCTCAAAGTTTATATAGGCTCTGGGAATATCAGGACTTTGGATTTACTGATGGTCTTTTACTCATTTATGCTGGTAGTTTGTTTCTTGGACTTTAAACTTTAATGAATAATGAGCAAAGGCCTTCAGAATTAAAAATTTCTTAAGTGTCAAAGCAGTGGAGCACTTAAACTCTTGGAAAAGGTCTTCTTCACTCCTTGGCATCTGATAGTGTTTTTCAGCTGGAGGTTGTGACCTTTGTCTTGGATGATGAGAGTTTCCAGTGGATTGGGGCAGTGGCCTGAGTTTCAAAGCTAAATATAGGTCATTGGCAATGCCAGCTTCTTTCTCAGTCTCATCAAAACCATGTCCTATTAACGAATATGGGGCATTAGTGGCTGGGGAGGTAACATCTTGAGAAAAACCAGAAAAACGCTACAGATACAGAAGTCTTTCTCAGATGTAACTTGCTATTGAGCACAACCAAGTTCTATTTTTACCCACTTTTAAAAATAATTTGTAAATTGTGGGTTGCTATTTTTTTAAAAAAAGGGGTTAAAAATACACACATATATGATTCATTGGCAAATATGAAATGTGATATTCATGCTGAGGCATAAGAAGAATCCTCCTTCAGGTCATTGCTCAACTCTTCCCTTTTCAGTGAGGCTATCCTGACAACCCTATTCAATATCTGAATATATGTGTATTCATATATTTGCCAAATATTAAATGACATCCTTTTAAGTTCGGCATATTTCAAAGTCAAAATATTTATCATGGCAGGTGCCATCTGATTCTCTAGAGCAGGGTCTCAAAGGGGATCAGCAACATCAGCAGCATCTGGGAGCCTGCCAGAAGTGCAGCTTCTCAGGCCCCACCCCAGACCAACTGAGCCAGGAACCCTAGCTGTGGGGCCCAGCAATCTGTGTTTTAGGCGATTCTGGGGCACAATGACATTTGAGATCCACTGATCTAGAGTACACTGAATCCCCCAAAAATGTTCCAGAGGGGTAGACTTCCATACATCCCAAACCTGGTTAAGATCAAAACATTTTGTACATAAAACTAAACTTGTACGTTGTGAAATAGACACCAACATTCTATTTGGACCTAGTGTTATGAATCACGAATTTACCCAGTTCAACTAAGCCTCACTGAATCTCTAGGCTTTGATCTTTTTTTTTCCCTATAAAAATCAAACTTCTGGAAGAATTTCATGAGATGTTCCTGAAGAGATAAAATGCAATACAAGTGTGCCGTCAGCAAATTCAACATACGAAAATTCAGAAGTATACAACTGATAAGTTTGGTGGCCAATTACTGTTTTTATGAAAATATTAGATTTATAAGATGATTCACTAGAGGATTCATTTAAACAGTGACATCATATAGTGCATTTAAAATATGTCCATTTACAGAACATAAATTTTACAAATGTCTAATGTGATAGTATAGAAGTGTAGGTAAGTATAAAGTCTCTGATTTCAAACGTCTCAGGTTCAGACTCCATCTTTTTCATTTACTGGGTAACCTGGGTCAAACTTTTCTAAGCCTCAGTTTCCTCATCTGTAAGATGGGTATAATAATTGTCCTATCTCCAAAGTTTGTGTGAGAATTTGAGGATATAATAAAGGTAGCATTTAGCTAGAAGCTGGAACATAGTAAGGTCTGATTAAATGTTTGTTTTTAGTTTAGTTTTCTTTTTAGTTAGCTGCCTTTGTGTCCAGTCTGGTCTCTATGAAAACAGATATTTATGTTTTATCACTCAAGAATGTTCATACAAAGCAGTTAAAGCTCATACAAAGCAAATAGAAGCTAACCATATTGAACACTGGCTGCTGAGCAGGTATTCAGTATTCATCCTTCCAAGGGCTCTTCCCTAGCCAAACTAATCATGGGAATTTTAATCTCCTTATCCATGACTGGGTAAGGTATGAGCATGTCCTATAAACCTAGTCAATGAGCTGTTAAGAAGCAGTGTGCTGTGGGCCACTGGGAAAGAATTTCTTCCCTTTTAAAAGGATGCATTAAGAGAAACTCTTTTCCCTTTGGAAATTGTAATATCAAGCTATGATGCTTGGAGCTGCAGCAGCCACCTTGTGACTATGAGGAAAGACATTGCTGACATTGTGGCAGTGTAAAAGAATGGAACCTGCTAAGGAACTTGGTAACACTATTGAGCTACTGAACCAAACCTAGAACTGGCTTGCTTCCTGTTACTGATTTAGCTGAAATAATACATGTCCATATTTTCTATGCCACTATCAGTAAAGTTCTATGTTGGTACAAAGGCAAACTAAATGACATAATACATCTACAGCCAGTATGGATTAATTGGCTCTATGACAAAAATAATTTGATAAGTTTATTCTTGAGGTCATCTTAAACCACATATAGAGAATCCTTAATGAAGAGATCCTTCTCCAAATCATCTGCATATAACAGCAGTCTTACTTTCCGGCTCCATATCTGATGTGCTTAACTAATTAACTGTTATCTAAGTGTGTAATTATGTTATCTTTATAAATGAAAATGTTTGTTTTTATTTTAAAAATTTGTTATATCTATCATTAAAAATATTACAGAAGATTTTTAAATAAAATAAATATTTTAATTTTGACATAATCCTTTAACACTGCAATCATATTTCCCTGATTCATTTCACAATTTATATTTACATTGACAGTTTTTTCATGACAAAGTGAACAAAATGTACAAAATGAGGCTCTACCACATTCAAAAGTTTTCATTAAATGGACCTTACAATGACACACCCCAAATTCTTACTACCAGAGTGATCTTCTCCATTTCTCTTCACAAGCAAATAAGTTTATGTTTTATTTCTCACTTTGCAATAGAAATTTGTATTAGTTAATTGTCTATTTATACAGCATCTATTTGGGCTATATCTAAAATCTGAGGCTATTTTCCCCTCAATGTGTGACTATTTGGTGCCCAAATAATAGTCCTTCAATAGAAGGGCACTTGTTAAGTTCTCTGATTTCTTTTACTCCAGAAATCTCATTTGGTCTTTATTTCCAAATGGGAGCCTCCCACATCTAACACCTTAGATTAGAACTTTGAACCTTCTTGGACAATAAAGTCCATGAAAGCAGGGATGCTTGGATCTTAATATTATACCCCCGCTTCTTAGCATAGTAGCAAATAATAGGTAGAAGAAATCTAAAATAAATAAATCTCCAAATAAAAATAAATGTTGAACAAATCAAGTAGAAAGTAAAACCCTTTCATCTTTTTCATAAAGAAACAATTTCTTTGCTTTACTCTCTCTTTAGACTCTCCATTTAAGAATCTTTTTGGAAATATATAAAAAAAAGTTATACTGCAAATACCCATTTTGTCTATTACTTTCCCCTTCTCTTTCCTCACACAACCATGCTGAGGACAGTAGTGAATCTGTATGGTCTTGTGGAAAGTAATGAGATGTCCAAGAAATAGGAGAGGTAAATATGCACAAGAAGTGGGTGGAATTGGAAACATACAATTTCAGGTCTGTATTGAACTTGGTTTTCTGAGGACAAAATTTTTAGCTATTTTTCCTTCTTCTAAAGAAGTTCATTCTGAGGTATATTAGATTGGTCCTGGCTAATATTTTTAGCATTTATGTTAGGTCATCTTAATATCTCTTCCCTTTGTTATCTCATCTTTCCTAATAGGTTTGGCTAACCTGAAAATTTCCTCAATTTTTAGGAACGCTAACGAGTACAAATTAATAAATTAGGAAATTGTATTGGTTCATTACATTAAGTCTTAATAAAATTTTCAGCTTATTTCTATTATTGACCAAACTCCATAATTTCAAGTGTATTTCTCTGAGGTTTATTGTTTAGAATTTGATTTACAGATTCTCCATGTCTTTGGCATCATTTATTTATTTTTTCTGCAACCTGTTTTTGGCTATTTCACTACTCATTGACCCCTCCCTTCCACCAGAGGGATGGGCAGCGTAAAAAAAATATGATATGACATTTTAATGTAGTCAATTTTGCTACTTGCTACTCTCTCTGATAAAATGGTGTGCAAGAAAGAAATAAATGTGTAATTATTAACTAAAATGACATTTCGGGATTTTTTAAAAATAATTTTTTTTTATTGTTCATGATCTAGCAACTGTTACTATGGAAAACTGAGTTCTCTCTAGACTACATCTAATAAATAAAGATTTTTTTCATGATAAAAACATAGTTTATAATAATTCTAATCTAAATCACACCAAATTCATGAACTAATGCCTACAAAAATACTGTCAGTTAAAAAAAGAATTAATGTCCCAAGAATCCAGAGCTAAAATGAAGCACAAGGTGGATTTAAAAATGGAGAATAATATAAAATAATAAATTGTTTTTGCCTTATAGATTTAAACCTCCTTACCTACCTAGTGATGCAAGAGGCACATATGAAAGAATATCTTGAATATAAATATATAGGGATGATTTTAAAAAGTGAAGATTTAACTATAATGGTTACTTCATAATCAATGATGTAATAGTCAATGATGTAGGAGAACAAAGAGCATTGCATACCCACATATGGACTTCATAGCATCAGTTTGTTTTTAAAAGGGGGGCGACAATATATACACATTTTTAGTTTTTGCAAATTAAAATAAAATATATCACCAGCTGAATAACAGAAGATTTTAGCAACACACATATTGGGAGGTATATTTTATTCAGTAGATCAACTTTAGAGAACTAAACTCTCCAGAATAACCAGAGGGCTAGATAGTATATTTACACCTGCTGTATTTCATTCTATAAATAATCCATAAGGTCAAAACTAGTCTTGATGGGGGGCATTTAAGTTTTATAAAGAGATAAAATGTTACAGTGGACATTTTCAAATTTTTATAGCATAGTATAAACAAAGTATGGACATGCTACATAATTATTTTTGAAGTTCAAGGAAAGAGCCCTATAGAAATAAATTATATGGACACAAAAATGAAAAATACTATTTTCAGCCATTTTCACACATTCTTTTACTTCAGAATTTTAAATATTAGTGAAATAAGGATTTTTCTATTTCAAAGTGAATCAAAACAATAACTCCAGAAATTTTCACTCTCTCAAGAAATTATTCAATCATACAGTGAGGTGGTCTAGGATAGTATTTCAGTTGTTTTTATTTTATTTGGCAAAATAATCTGTTTTTAGATACAATTACTGATTCCTCCCACTTCCTTTTTGAACGAAGGATATACTTACTATCTTCATAAACAACTAAAAGGTTCACAGAGATGGGTATAACCTATGTCATATCGTAATATACATTTTGTTCTTAGGAGGCTTTGGGCCTAAACCCCATATTCTCTAATCAGATAACTCTCAATAAGGACAAAGATGAAAAACATTTACTTGCATTTAGAGACATGAATACCAGCATTTTTAAAGTTAGAAGCAGTTGTGTACATATTCTCAAAAAATTACCTTATTCCAAAATATTTGCTCTTTTCAAAACATAATTCAAAATATACATAAATTCAACTGAAGTATCATTTCAAGATAAATAATAATGTAGGCATTATTACATGTCAAACTACTAGAAAATTCCCTGGAGAAACTTAGAATAGTTATTTAAGAAATCCTTAGGTTCAAAACAAAATTCAACTTTTACAATGTTGAGTGAACTAAAACTCAAACGTTTTGTTATATTGGGAAAACATTAACATGTGTGGTATTGTGATATAGACAAAATGCAAAATGTTACCGAGGCAAGAGAAAGTAAACCAACAGCTTATAATTGAAAAATTCTGATCTAGAGATCATCAGATCAGATAAAACACAACTGCAAACTGCACGCTTGTCCCTGATGCTCCCTGGACGGGTTGTGACGACATGTCTGCTCTCACCCACGGTTCACAGTTCACAACAAACATTTAAATAATACAATTGAATAATTCCTCTGACCAAATTGAACTTTCTTTAAGGAAATAAAGGGATAAGATAATAGATCAAATCTTGCCCCACCTCTTTTTTTTTCCTCCTTTTCTCTTTTAGTGAAACTGACATAAATTGTTGAGGAGCACTACAGCGCCACCAACACAGATCAATGCAAAACAAAAAAGATCTCCCACCGTGTGCAAAAAGAAAAAAAAATTAGAAAAATGCCAAAAATTACAAAATGTCTCCCAAATGTACCTTTTTGGAGAAAAACAAGGTAGATCTGCAAAGATTATCTAATGAAGAGCTTCAAAGAATTAATATCATGGAATACAAGTTTAGATCTGATCAGCAAATAAAAGATCCACTATTTAGTAACAGCCATAACTTAATATAAACCCGGTTATGTCAATCTCCACCTTCATTATACCAAGGGCAGCTTTTCTGTAGTTTGTATCCAAGTAATCCATCAAGAAAACCACAATAGGCCTATTAAAAAAAAAAAAAAGAAAGAAACAAAACTACATCCATAGTTTGCCTGATCATTTAGTCCTGGACAAATTAGGTAATACATAATTTTTATAAAGAGGATATGCACATATTTGGCATTACCAACATTGCTGGCACAAAACAAGTCCATCTTGAAATAGCTGAGTTCCCCTGTAGTTCACAGTAATTAAAGTATAATTTATATTACAAATATTTAGCTTTAATAATGAAAAAAAAAACTATGTGTTTTTTTTTCTTTTAGTAAAAATTTACCAGACAAGATTAGGTGGACTGTGCAGAGACCAAAGCTAAAGAAAAAATACAAAGATTGGTTTTGTTAGAAGAAACACAATGAAAATCCTCTTTATCTGGTAGCTCATCCAAAGATCTAATGACATAAATGTTTAAAATTACAAACTTACCGTTAGTGTAGGCAAAGAAGAAGCCAGTTCTTGAAAAATAATTGTAACAATATAGGCTGGATACTTGTGTCCCTAGAAACAACAGCCTCCAGGCAGCATATGGATCTTCAAACATCTTTAAAATATTTGGTAAATAAAAAGTAATACTTTCTTCCATGATCAGTGGCTGAATGGGGTGGCTTCCCCCAGGATCTGTGGGCGTTTGGGAAAAATCGGAGAAATATCCACGAAGATTAAAAGCAGAGGAGGCCGCGGCAGCCAGAAGACTCTGGGGTTAACAACTTTGCGATGGCAAGCAGGCGCGCTCTGATTGGTTAGGAGGGCAGTGTCCCTCCAGTCTGCACTATCCCCCGCTCCCCCCGCCTCCTGCAGCTCGGAAAAAAATGCAGCGTGTGTGCCATTTTACACTGGGCTTTTAAAAGCACAGCCACCCAAATGACAAAAGTCTCAGCTCGCTCTTAAGTGACACGGCAAAACAATAGCGCCCACGAGTGCCTGCGAGCTCGGGAAAATGCCCTCTTAACGTCTCAAGGAACGCTCTTATCTCCTGTGTGTGGGTTTTTACGGAATACAACGCCTTTCTTGAGCTGTTTATCGCTTCGGGAACGTCCATATGTAATTAGGGTACAAACATGGCCATTTGAAAACTCTTGCCATCAAAACAATTTTGATTTGACATCATTAGGTCCCTGAAGAAGGCGGGCATCCAGGAACAAAATTCACGACTCCTGTAGCTCAGGGAGCTTCAATTCCTTGTAAAAACAGAATTCGTTAGCCGCAATAACTACCATTTGTGCAAAGAATGAAAATAAAAGGGTGTTAGTGGTTAAATATAAAAACAATAGGCATACTTTTTTTTTTCTTCCTCCTTAAAATTCGGTTTCAAAAACCTTTCCTGGCTGACAGAATCCTACCACTCTGCCTCACAAACAAAATGGCTGTGGTACTGAGTTTTTTTGGATCCTCCCACTGTGCCTCCTCCTGGCCTCCAGGAAGTGGTAAAAATCCAAAATAAATACGGTACTAAAAGTACATTGTCCAGTCTGAACTCGGATGAAACCTTTGGTAAGGGGGGGGTGTCTTAGAAATGTGCTGCTTTTGTCTTTTTTTTTTTATAATTGTTTTGAAAAGAACATCAATCACTAGAGATTTACTTGACTGTAATTTGAACTTCCTGCTTTACATATTTATAAGGTCTTTCACCTATCTTGGCAGACTTTCAAATTAAGTGGGCTGGGAAATTTGAGGCTCTGTCTCTAGTTGTGAGCTGAGTCAGGTATTTGGTGGTTGCAACTGGGCTTTTAAATAAAAAACAAAGTCTGAGACTTAAAAAAAAATGTAATACTAAATGAATGCCACACTACGGTTGCAAATGTAAAGTCAAAAAGCCAGCAAATATCGAAATGTGTCACATACTGCACATATGTGTTAATTGAAAACGTTCCGGATAAAATTCTTTGCCAGCTAAATTTCTAATGAGCCAAGGATAGAACAAGGTTTGAAGGAATTGGATGACGACGGAGGTAGGGAATTGCCTACGTTCTTCAGGATCCCTCTCCCCATACACGCACACTTGTTGGTCGGGCATCCCTTTCCCTGCCTGGCATTTAATAGATAACATCTTTAAGGAGCTAGAGCTAGGGTGACTATATAATGTGTCATCTTAACCAGGACACTTGAGAGTGAAAGGGGGGTATTATTAATTATATGACGACTGGAATGCATGAACAGGAACTGTCCACGGTAAACCAGGATGGAGAGCTCGCCGTATCTTCAGAGAGACCTTTAACTTTTGCCAGACAGGGCACCTACAGGCATGGCTCCTAGGCCAGTTTAGATAGAACCTGAGCTAGACCCCTTCTCTGTCCCTGCTCTAATGTCAACTGAAGGAGATGACAAAAGACTTGGATTCAGATATATTTAATGAACAACCGTGGTAAAGAGAATATCTAAATACCCATTTTATTTTGTAATCTCATCGATAGTGACCCGATGAGAGTAAAATTCAGTGATATTTGATTATAATCAGGAAAACATCCTTATGAAGTAATCTAATGAGGAGAGTGGAGTATAATTCTTGAGTAATTTTTGAGCAGTTTTCCTTCCAAGAGAAAAAAATTTTTAGAGGCCTGTTTCACTATGTCCTTTTGTCTTTTCACCTCCCTAGCTCTGTTCTTTTCTCTCCCATCCCTTCCACTATCCCTATATATGCATGCACATCCATATATGTGTACATGCATATACATATATGGATGTGTATGCAAATGTATACTTTATTATCTATAGATTAGAATCTTCTATGCAGGGGCGCCTGGGTGGCTCAGTTGTTAAGCGTCTGCCTTCGGCTCAGGTCCTGATCCCAGGTCCTGGGATTGAGCCCCGCATCGAGCCCCGCATCGAGCCCCGCATTGAGCCCCACATCGAGCTCCCTGCTCAGTGGGAAAGCCTGCTTCTCCCTCTCCCACTCCCCCTGCTTGTGTTCCCTCTCTCCCTGTGTTTTTCTCTGTCAAATAAATAAATAAAATCTTTAAAAAAAAAAAAAAAGAATCTTCTGTGCATATTCCACAGTGTGCATATTTCTAATTATATGCTTTTTTAAAAAAAGATTTTATTTATTTGACAGAGAGAGAGATAGTGAGAGCAGGAACACAAGCAGGGGGAGTGGGAGAGGGAGAAGCAGGCTTCCCGCTGAGCAGGGAGCCCGATGCGGGGCTCAATCCCAGGGCCCTGGGATCATGACCTGAACCCAAGGCAGATGCTTAACGATTGAGCCACCCAGGCGCCCTTAATTATATACTTTCTTATGGGAGAATTTTCTTCAGAGTTTTTGAGCCAATATTCACGATATATAAGATTTGAACATCTTTTTTGTTTTGGTTAAGGTAAAATGTAGAGTGAGATGTTTTGGAAAAATTATTACTGAAAAACATAGGATAAATTATTCTCATGTTGTTTATTGAAATAGTTATTAAGAGTTTAGAATGTGCCAGGCATGATGCTTGGTGCTACATATATATTAATGAACAAGAGACAGTTTATCATCTCCTTCATGGAATTCACTGTCTAGGAGGAGATACTAAGTACTATTAAAGAAATAAATGGAGTGAAGTCTTAGTCAAAAACAGGGAGGGAAACACATAGATAAGGTGGTAAGGAAAGGTGCTTCTAAGTAGGTGACATTGAAGCTAGATTTGATGGATAAGGAGCCAAACTTGAAAAATATGTGAGAAATAGAGAAGGAGGGCATGACATGTGCTAATGTCCTGAGGCAGAAAGGAGCTTGAAGTATTCCAGGAAGTAAAATGAGGCCAATGTGGGGGCAGCATATTGAGAGAAAGGGAAATGACATCAGAAATGAAGTGATACCATGCAGAAGTTTGTAAGCTACAGAGAAGAGTTCCGTATATAAGCAAGTGAATTATATTCAGAGAGTAGAATGTTGGAATTTGAGATTTTGGAGGGTTTAGTGATAAGATCCAGAGAAACTTTGGTGAAGTGGAGAAAAAAAACAAAACTAAACTCCATGCAAATTGTGAATTTACATAGCTGGATCACAGTGTTTTGGTATTATATTTTTAAAAACTACATTTTAGGGACACCTAGGTGGCTCAGTCAGTTAAGTGTCTGCTTTTGGCTCAGGTCATGATCCCAGGGTCCTGGGATCAAGTCCCGCATAGGGCTTCTTGCTCAGCGGGGAGCCTGCTTCTCCCTCTGTCTGCCGCTCCCCCTGTTTCTGCTCTCTCTTTCTTTGACAAATAGATAAATAAAAGCTTTAAAAAATAAAATAAAAAATCTACATTTTATCTGCATCATTATAGCCATTGATTATGACTCAGTTCATAAAAGACTATGAACAAGAAACAAATATCTAAGATCATACATATTACTAGTAAAATGAAAAGAAAGAATTCAGGCAACCATTTGTCTCATTTTCTGCTTCTTTTCAAGTGTTGACTTTGGTATTTATTATTCAAAAAACCTTGTATTTCCTATCAGTCGAACAGAGCTCAATTAACACATTGTTTTTAAAAGAATGAGCCAAAACATTATTTAACTAGAATTTAACTAATACGCTTGGGATCAAAACAGTTACCCTTTTTGAATTTACTCTTTGTTAGTAAACCAAAATGCTGTGTAGACATGGGCAGAAATAATGTGTTCGATTTCTTAGATTTGAAGAGTTAGAAAAATTTTGGAAGCAATGGTGTATAATTCCTCGAATGAGTTTTGATAGTTATAGGAATCTCTAAACAAATCAAATTGTGAAGCAGTTTGGTAATGCAGTTTTTAAGACCTCTGCCTCTCAGAACTGTGAGGTGAAGGAAGCTATGTTTTGGATTTCAGAGTTTTAAAATATAGTAGTCCCCTTTACCTACAGTTTTGCTTTCTGCAGTTTCAGTTACATGGGGCCTGCCCTCTGACAGGAACTAGATGATCCTTCTTCTAACAAATCATTGGAAGGTCAATAGTTGCCTGATGCTATGTCACAATGCCTCTATCATTCACCTCACTTCATCCATAATGTAGCATTTTATCATTTCACATCATCACAACAAGAAGCATGAGTATAGTACAATAAGATGTTTTGAGAGAGAGACCACATACACATAGCTTTTATTATAGTATATTGATATAATTGTCCTATTTTATTATTAGTTATTGTTAATCTCTTACTGTACCTAGTTTACAAATTAAATTTTATCAAAGGTATGTATGTGTAGGAAAATACATGTATATTTAGGGTTTGGTACTGTCTGAGGTTTTAGGCATCCATTAGGGGTCTTAGAATATATCACCCATGGATGGGGGGGGACTTCTGTAATTTTAAAGTAGTAATATGATGCAGCACCCCATAACCAAATATAATAACAAAATATATGACCAATCATACTAAATAGGGTAAATAAAGACTGTAAGTAGCCCCATGTCAATTCAGGGCAGCTTTTTTCACCAAACAGGTAGTACAACTTGCGAAAAAGTTTTAAGTTTTCAAATTTTGGGAATTCATTAAGTGTAGATAAGAGATTGTGCATCTGTAGACTCTAGTCCCACTCAGTTTGTTGAAAAAAAAATCATTCTTAGATTAAATCAAAGCTCATAATCCTCAGGATTATGAACAGAGTTACAATTTGGAAATGACCAACCTTCCATTTGTGGGCCCTAATGAATTAATGTACACCTGCCGTCAAATTTCTTTAGTTATTTGTTTGGTCTTAAACAAATTCTTTTAATTTTACCCTTTAATATTTTCCCTGTATTTTCTTTCTTAAGAATAAAGTTATGCTTTCTTGGGAAACATATTTTTGAAGCAGTACCTCACTAAACTTCTTCTTTTCCAAATGATTTAATATTATCTGTAGCAGAGATTATAGGAATGTTTATTTTGGAACGCATTAGCCATTGTGGGATGATTTCAGAGTGCATTTATCCATTACAAGCAAAGTGGCATTTTCAGGAAAGGTCATTTATGGGAGTAATTTGTGACCTTTGGTGTGGCTGGGATGGCTGGCTACCCAATATCCAACCTCCCTTCCTTTCTTACTCATAAAATCCAATTTTATTTTGGCTTTGCCACCCATAACTTTTTGTCACACGGTTTTCACCAGTGAGATTTAGGCAGAAGTGATTTGGTGGAGCTTCTGAGGAAGGATTGACAGGGGCCTGACTCAGGAGGCAGGGCCTTTTGCTCCTCACCTTAGCCCTTCCTCCGGCTTGGAGTGTGGTCCTCACACCTGGGTGGAGTCAGGAGCTCTGTGACAACCAGGATCACTCATGGCTAAGGGTAGCGGCACAGAAGCAAGAAAACTAGGTCCTTTGGAACCTTCCTTCCATCTGGACTTCTTTTCACATAAGGGAAAAAGAAAACCACTAAATTTGTCTGAGGCGCTGTTTTATGGGGTCTCTTCTTCACAGCTAATGCAATTTCTAGTACAATTAGTGTGAGTAATCTTCAAAGTGTTTTCTCTGTTAAAATCAGCTACTTTTTAATTGTCGTGTATACAAGACTGAGAAGGGGAGCAAGGGGACTTTGGAATGCAAGAAATTTTCGGTCTTAATCTGGGTTGTAGTTACCAATGTATGAGACACACACAGATGTATGTACATATGTGTGTCATGTATGTACACATATGTATGTGAAAATTACTGAGCTATACATCAATTAGTACATTAAATCTGTTTTACTGTATGTATGTTATCTCTCTCTCTCTCTCTCTCTCTCTTTTTTCTAAATAGGCTCCACACCCAGCCTGGAGCCCAAAGCAAGGCCCGAACCCACGACCCTGAGATCAGAGTCAGATGCTTAACCAGCTGTGCCACCTAGGTACCCCGTATGTTATCTCTTAATTAAAGAAGCTATTTTAATTGTTACAGAGTGATGGGATCTGATAATTTGCTTTTAGACATATATAGTAAAGGAGTTGGACAGATATGTCTTTTAAAAATATTCAATAACCTCTGTTCTAAGTGCTTAAGACCACTACTCATTTCTCTCATTAAAAAATGGCTCTCCTATATTTATATGTTAGCCATTTTCGTTTTACAAACCCTAAATCTTGGGTGATCTAAGCTGGTACTCAAGCTTCTCGTTCCTATATGGCTTATCGGAACTCTAGACTCTCTGGTGACTGACGTATTGTGGACCGGTGGACATGAAATGTTTAAACAGTAAGCCTAAACCCTAGCTTGGAGTTTTCTTGTACTATCATGGTAAAAATACAACAAAGAGGAATTTTTCATCTAGTATTCAATATGAAAGTTACTCTTTTTGTTACTAAAAAAAACCCCCAGGACTATAGAGGACATGTGCCCCTCCATGACCCCCGCCACTCCCAACTTCAGATTAGTGATGAAAAATATCATATACTGACAGAGACTATCCTGCTTAAAATTTAAGCCTTGTGTAGATTTGAGGTAAAAGAGGGACTGGACTAGGCAGGGCAATAGAAGCACGGTTGGTAAAGATGTTTGCTTAAAGTATGAACTTTGAATAATTATAGAAAGAGAAATGAAAATTTTCAGAAGAAATCATTAAAGCTTCCATACAAGAAAGATCATTTACTGTTATGGAACGTGAATTACTATTGGAAAAAAGTCAGCAAGTAATTCAGGCCTGGGATGACAAAGGAAGAATGGTTTAATAGGATCAAATCGTAAATAATTTCCCTAGCTATGTCTAGCTAAGGATTCTTATAACTCCTCAGTGTCGGGGGAGTGTGGGTTGATTTTCATGACAGACTCTATACAGGTGGTTTATTGTATTTTAATATTTAGGTCAGTTATTCATAATGAATTTTATTGTCTTTATATTGTACTGCATGAAAAGCACCCTTTAGGCATTGTTAGAAGTTAGATTTGGGGACTGAATAGCCCTCAATCGACAAATGCAATAAAAATTCTGGTGCTCAGAGTATGGGGTCCAGAGGAACAACGCCCCTTTAAAAAGGTGCTATTACAAGCCTTATTCCTGTCTGTCTGGGTTCACACCTTACCATGCCACACAAGGAAGCGGGGGACCTTTCCCTTGCTAGTAAGGGTAACTAATAAAAGAGAGGCAGTTCTTGCAAAGCTGGATTGCTGGTGTGATGATTCACTTTAACTTTTTTTTTTTTAAGATTTTATTTATTTATTTGACACAGAGAGACACAGCGAGAGAGGGAACACAAGCAGGCGGAGTGGGAGAGGGAGAAGCAGGCTTCCTGCAGAGCAGGGAGCCCGATGCGGGGCTCGATCCCAGGACCCTGGGACCATGACCTGAGCCGAAGGCAGACGCTTAACGACTGAGCCACCCAGGCGCCCCTCACTTTAACTTTTTGACCATTGAAAGAAGCATTATTTGATATATATGTGATGTAAATATATGTATTTATAACCAGCAGACTATTATCCCATGTCAAATCTAGCTTTTAGATTTTCTTATTGATAAAAATAAGTAATAGTCTAAGTGACATTTACTTTTATCTTATATATCATTCTCTTCTATTGTATTCATTTTTCCCCCGGATGGTAAAAGTAATATAAACTCAATTCCAGCCATCGGAAAATATGGAAAAGTGTAATAAAGAATATACTAGCCACTTGTATGTAATTCTGCTTCTCTGGATCTCTTTCCAATGTCTTTCCTTGTACTTCTTTTTGTGTTGGCAAACTTTCAGAATAAAGGGTGCCAAGTCAGCGATCCCCGTTATATAACTGAACAAGTGTATATATAATAGCAGTCACCAAAATAACTCAGACAGAAGTGATTACATAATTAACACAATTGTACCTTACTTTGACAAATGGCAGAGATTTTGCATGAGGCATTAGAAAACTGTCCCCCCCCATAGTTCTAAATTATTTGTAAAATCACAGCACAAATAGAAACTACTTTACATGTAATAATCAGATTGCTTGCCTTCTAATCATTTACCGGGATCATTTGAGTTGAATGAATTGGATTACATGGGAGTCAAGAGTGAATACTGAAGAGAGGGGTAACTTTGGAGTATGAAGCACTTGGAAAACAGGGAAAGACAGCCAATGGGCAAAAATGGAGATAAGGGATTCCTAGGGAATGAGGGAGAAGAGAATCAGAAGAGGAAGTGGAACATCAAGTAATGTGAGATGGTGCCATAGACAAGGTGTCTAGATCATTTATAGTAAAATCCAGAACATTTTCAAGAATGCAAACGGCACTATTAATAATTGTACTGGTACAATAGGCTGGATTATACAGGGAAAATCAGGAAATATGGTCATTTTAGATCAACTTTTTATAAATTAGCCTACAGCCCTGGTGACAGCCACCTGCTTGCTGCCTTTATTATATACATGATAAGTTCTTGATATTACCTTCCTTAATTTTTGACTCACCATCATTTACCTCTTATCAGTTTTCACCAGCAAAAGAAAATGCCAGGTGGGTGTTATTTATCCTTACTGAGGGTTCTTTAAAGAGACTGCTTATCCAGGAGTTAGTGTAAAATGTTGATGAGGCCAAGATCAGGTTTCTGTCATCATGAGATTGAGTTAGTCACTCTATTTTAGGGCCCAGACTTCATTCTCAGAACTGCTAGTAAAGATCTGTGCTATCGGCTCTTTATCTTATGGTAGTTTTAAGCCAGAAGCTGGCATGCTGGACTCTTGTCTTTGCTTCTCTGTAGAGATTGTTGCAATATATTCACTGTCCTCATAAAAGTCTTAATATGTAATTTTCAGTAACAGAGATCTTAACCTGTTTATATCTTCAAATCAGTATGCTGCGTCCATTGTAAGTATCTGGAAACCAAAACATCAAACCTGAGTTTGCAAACCATAATTTGAGGAGTACTTACACTAGGCAACAAGGCTCCATTCCTACCTATAAGCAGTGCTTCTGGACCTGCTTTCCACCCAGGGCTGAACTCTTCATTGAGAACCATAACCCTTTCAGCTCGGAACTCAAGCTGACCATGATGCTGGGACTTTGCTATTGGCCAAAGAACCCCAAAAGAGCCCTCTGTCAGTCTGAGGCTCCTTAGGGCCAGCATGGGGCACTTGGTACCATCAGAACAGATTTATCGTAGACAAATCTCTCCCTAATGTCTCTCTCTTTTCCCCTGGCCTACATCAACATAGGACTCAGACTAGATGCACGCCCCACCTGAAGCTGCCCCAAGGAGCCCTGGGTACATGATAGAAAGAGGTGGAAACTTGGAGGAGTATAGGCATTGCTTAGAGACTTTTTTCTCTCACTGGCGGGAAGCGGTGCTCCGGTGCGGGCTCTCTGGCAATGGACTGGGGTAGGGTTGCACGTCATAATACAAAGAAATCATCTGCTCACCTGGGTTTTAAAAAATACTCTCTGGTGGGATTTCTCAAATAAGGGACTCTGGTGTCTGTGAGCTCTCTGTGAGGGTTTAAAATTTTTTAATTTTCATTTAAACAATGATTTAAAAGTAATAAGCATATTGTGGTTCTTCTGAATGACCTCCCTCCAGCCAAGTGCTACTCTGCAATTTTAGTCTGTTTTTACAATTGAATTAGCCAAGCAATTCTAGTTTAATCAGGGAAATAATGAGGAAAGAACCAAAGCAGATCTTCTTTATCCATTTGTCTGTTGAAGGGCATCTTGGCTCATCTTGGTTTTTGATCTAATTTATATTTTCCCTGATGCTGAAATTTTATGTATACCATTTTATTATTTGGAATTTTTATAATTTGCCTCGTACATATTTTGGAATATTTTGAGCCATACATAAATAAACTGACCCATGGTGAGATTCAGATCTTGACCTGAGTTCTTTTGGCTTCATGGGGAAGCCACATTTATTGGGCATTAGTGTGACTTGGTGTTTTATATTCATTATCTTGTGTAATCCACACAATAATTAGTGTGAGATGTGTTAGTTATTGCTGTCTTTATTTTCAGATGAAGACTTTGAAGCTTATACAAGTTTTAAGGCTTTCCCAAGGTTAATAAATATTATTCTAATTTTTGGTATAAATTGTTCTTAAACAAAAGCATGAGCTTCCTCTTCTAAATTCTGCCCTGTTGGTAAGGGTTTAGGGCCAGATCTTCGTATCAATCTCCCTACCCACCCCTTCCTCTCCCTGTCCCCCACTTATGGCTTTGCCGAGAACAAAATTACCATTCCTACTACCTGGCACTTAAATAAGATATTTTCCATTATTTTTAGCTAAAAAGAATACTTGCTATAACAGAAATACCATAAATACCAAGCAAAGATCCCCAATTTACAATGCCCTTAGTAGACACTGAGGGTTTCCCAGAGCATAGAGCTCTTTCTGTCACTGTTGCACACTTGCCCAGGATCCACACCTGCTTCCTTAAAAGAGCCAAAAAAAAAAAAAAAAAATCAGAGACTGGTGCCCCAAGGGTGAGATGGCATGCAAATCTACGCTCCCTGATCGTGGCCAACTTACCTGTTCGTTTACGTGGGTTAGTTTTATATTTTTTCAAGGACTTGAAGATTGTCACTCAGATTGGCTCCTGTCAGCAATATTTTCTGGTTGTTCCAAACCTGTGATAGGATTGCTTCTCTAATTGCCAGCCAGCAAGGAGGGTAATGAAGTCAATTATTGGCTAGATTAAGGCATGGGATTGGCTCTTGCCATCATGACCGAGCTCCATGTCATAAGGAGCCACACGAAGTATCATTAAGTACCGTCCAGAGAACAGAGTAAATGACACTTGACTCTCAATTGCCCTGCCATCATTATACACCAGTCTTTATAGTGTTTCCCAAACAGTGATGTTTCCCAAACCTCAGTCATTTGATTATTACCATTTTGCCATATCCTCATATCACCTTTGCTATTATTTATTTAAATTTTCTTTAATGTAATGTAATGGCATTTTTACTTAAATATCTTATTTTAAACAGAGGCTTTATATTGCCATCATTAATGGGAGAACAGTTTCACTTATTATTAATAGAAGATAATCTTAAAACTAAATAAAACGACAATAAGACAGTAGTATTAAATTCTTTTCAGAAGGGTTTGGGAATTAGGAGGCCTGTCATTTATTTCTAACAATCTCATAAACTATTACATAACCTATAGCACAGTATGCAATCAATATCACTTTTGGTGCCATCATTCCCTTATTTGAAAAGGTTTCAAAACCACTTATCATGTTATCTGTGAGGGAAGAGAAGAGATTTCCTGTGCCAGTTGCAGGCAGTAAGTAGAGACTATGGGGCATTGGGTTATAGAGTGAAGGAGCTAATGGAGGTTTGAAAGTACAGATAAAATATCAGCAGCATGACACAGACCTTAAACCAGAAGGTGCCAAATTTGACAAACTGTCCCCTTTGGGTACACCTAGAAAGTTTGCTGAACCCTACTTTCAACTTTTGAGTAGTAAGATGAGTAAAGAAAAGCAAAAACAGGGTAAGATCTTAGAATAAAGAGTTTAGGAGCTGTTAAAATGAAGGGAAGAATCACAGCAATGGAGAAATTAAAAGGGTAGAAGAAAAAAGGATAATATATGTTGTCAGTGTTAAAAATGACAAGTCTCAGTTCCTAAGCAAAAATCTGCTTCAGATGATACTTCTAGATTAATCTGTTGACTTTGAAAATACATGCGCATCCTGAAGGGTTCCTTTATTTCTTTGTGAGCTTATAAAATACATAAGTTGCTCAAGTTGTAGCTACATTTGTGGATGTTATTGGTCACTGGATGAATGAAGAAAGGCCTAGAAGGAGTCTCTTAGGAAAAGTACACAGATCACAGAACCATTCTAAATATGATTTGTTATTCAAGGGAAATTAAAATAAATTATTTATTGCCCAAATATAGGGATTATTTTATGCAAGCCCTGATAAAAATGTCATTGGGGATTATCTGACACATTCTTTCAATGATTCAGCTGCCAAGAATGCAAGAATATAACTTGGTTAAGCCTTGGATAACTTGTGATTTATTTTGGAAAAAAATATATGGAGAAGAAAGTGAAAATTGCTAGTTAGATATTGTGGCAGCTATATGAATTGGGCTGGGAAAAAAGAATGTTTACAAATAACAAAGGAAAAAAGCTGCAAAGATGACATAGTAGCAATGAAAAAAAGTTAGAAAGTGTCTTTAAACCAGTTGAGCAAGATTTAGGGTGTGAATAGGTGTGATGATAGTAACAGTAAGAATAAGCAGGGCAAGACATCAACCTGAAACTATTATAGGGACATGACGCTGTGAATAGGTTCAGGAAGGGCATATCTTCATTGAGTGTGGATATGGAACAGTCAATGTATATGTTACCTCCAGGTTAGATTGCTTCCTAGAAAGACAAATGGGGAGTTCAAAAACTTAAGTGATTAACATTTTTTTGATTCTGGAAAAGAAACAAATTTTATTAGTCTTTTTTTCTCTTCTCTAAAGCGACAAAAATCCAATTTTTCCTACCAATCTAGGCCCCACAGGTATAAATGTGGATGTAAGCTCACATCATTTTGAAGGGCAAAGAATCTCTTGCGGGTATGGGAAGCTTTCAAAACTTTCTGGTACTTAAAACTAGAAAATGGGATATGAACTCAAGATTTTCGGATGTTGGAAATCTTAAACTCAACCTTTTAAAGAAGATTGTTGAATTTTCCTGCTTTCTAGAGATGTTTACCTGTCAAGATTGGATTTCACCACCTCCTCAGGATGAATAGTATCCAGGCCTTGAATGTGCCTTGGTGTTCAGTAGGCTTTCAATCAAATATTAGCAAATTTGACTTGGAGAGAGTCAGCTTTCTCAAAAATATAGGTGTAAGCACGGAGGTTTCCTCACCTGCAAAAGTCCTCTAGTCACTGATGGTACCCACATGGTCTTAGACCTATCTGATTCAAATTCGTAGAGCTAAGGCTAGTCAGGGTAAGCTGGTGTTGGGACAGAGGAGAACACCACTGCCATAGCCAGGGGATTTATATATCATGACCTTTCCTGGATATGTTGGAAAGTGACCTAAGAATGGTCTCTTGTCCTTGAAAACTTCTGGATATTCTTAAGGATCATTGGTGTTTCACTCAAGGAGTCTTTTGAGGTATATTTATTTTATTGAATTTAACATACATACTAAAAATATATAAATTGATGAAATTTTACAAAATGAATAGGAGCCAGATCAAGAAACAGAATAGTATTAGAATTCTGGACCCCCCCGCCCCGCCGCCTTTATACCCTCTTCCAGTTATTTCCCCATGAATGACTGCTATTCTGACTTGTAGCACCATGCACTGGCTTTGTCTAGGTTTAAAACTTGTATATAAACAGAATCATACAGGATGTATACTTTCATGTTTGGTTATGTTTGTGAGATGCAGTGCTGCCGCATAGTTGTAGTTTACTCATTGCTGTATAATATTTCACTTTTGAATATACTGTAATTTATTTCTCATTTCTACAGTTAGTGGACAGTTGGGTACTATTCTGATCCCTTACCGGACAGATTTGGTCCAGAAATTTGGCTTCTGGACTTTAAAGGAGCATTTCTAAAGTTGGCTTGAATGTCGAGGAGGGCTTAGTACTACCTGGACTAGAGATTTCTATGGAGGATAAGTTATTATCTCAGGAGGGATTCAGATTTATCATCAGAGTTTTCCATGAGTTCTCTAAGAGGAAGTGGAGAATATTATTAATATGTTGGAGTTTTGCTGAGGTCTTCTAAACTTAATCAAATAGGCATACTCCACACATGTCTGAAAGGTAGTTTCCTACATTTTCTTAAATGAAGTTATGTGTGCTCTGGAATTTCGTTAATTGCAGAGCTTGTTATGGTAGCCATCACTACCCTGAAACAGAAATTATCACTATTTTTTTCTAAAAAGAATATCAAGACTTTTTCTAGGGAGGTTAAAGGCCTGGTAACTTCTCATAAAAGTATTCGTGTCTTTATATTTAGTTTCCAAGAGCTTGCACTTTCAATATAAAAACTTCCATGGGGAAGGGCTGCATTGTGTGTAGGCTCCTCTTAACACAGATATTATGACAGAGTGGTTGATCATGAACAGGTGTGTGAGGATTAATTAGGAGAAATATAATGGGGAGCCCAAATGGGGACATTACTGTGGCAATGGTAGGAATACCCTCAACCATAATCGGAGTGTCTGTAGAAAAGCCTCTGTAGGACTCTTTGAAATTATTATTGACAGAAGTTTTGGGTTTCTGCAAGAAGCACAGACAGTTAAATACTAATCGGACTCTCCATTTCTTTTCCTATTTGGCATTTGGAAACACTACGGAACCCTTCCCTTTGAGTAAGCTCTTGGTTTTTTGAACGATCTGTAGGTGAGAAGACTTAGGATGGAATTGGTCCCTCCCTCCTTCCCTTCTTTCCCTCTCATTAGGCCACTCTTTCTATCCATTCTCCTCCCCTGAAAGAGGCAGTTGCTGTGGAGATGGCAGTCCTGGGGTTGAGCAGGCAACCGACATGGTAGATTGATCAATTACATGCAGGTAGATTGAACAAATAAATAAACACATTGAGGATCATGGGAGTTGGGTTTCTCACTGTTGGAGAAAGAATTTACTAATATGGAAAGAGGGAGGCTGGAGAGAACTCTGAGGTGCTGGATTGGAATGCAAGCGTAAGTATGTGAACTAATGAGTTAAAAAAATATATATATACGGATAGAAATAGAAATAGGTATAGATGTATTTGTATGTATGTTTGTATGTCTATGTGTACACATGCATATATTCCCTACTTCTCTTCTCTGAGAGGGCTTTGAAACAATGACAACTCAGTAGAAATAAGCATACAGAGTGCTTAGATCTTCGTTTCCAAATATTGATATCCACTAAAAGGAACCAGTACTTGTTGGAAATGGTTGGTTCGAGAGCTGAGGCAGAGAAAATGCAAGATGATTTAGATCAAGAAAGTAAGGAAATGCTCAAAGAATTATAAACACTTGTCAAAGGACATAGAAGCTAGTTTGAAGGGGCCCCACTGGCCAAATCAAGATCATTTTGAACATCAAAGTAGTAAGGATAGTAACAGAGTACAAAACATCAAATAAAATAGGAAAACACATGTCCATACAGAGAAAAGCAAACCAACAAATAAGTAGAAGAGAAAGCTTTTCCTTACAGTAGAATGCCGAATTTTCTATAAATTTAAAATTATTTCAAAAAGGTATTCTGTGCAATACAAGCATGTAGTGTTTATAACACATAGTTCCAAGGTTATATAGTTTTAAAACAATAACAAACTATCAGCATGATTCAAAGAAAAATGATCACAGAAAAAAAAACAACTCGTGGATGAGATAAAACGGCCTATTTTGTGTTTCAGTAGGAATGAAGGTGTTTCTTCCCACTGGACTGAGAATTCCCAGCAGAGCTTCCTCCCCTGCTGCAACCTACTGACACTAGGACCCCATTTCAGCAAACCCCATTCCTAGCAAGAAAAATGAAGGGCTATATTATTATTTCCTTTGGACATATGAGGGAGAAGGTAAAATAAACATTGAACTATTTATTCATTAGAAAAGAAATTGTTGGACTTTAAAAAAGCAGGAGAGAGAGAGAAAATGAGAGAGACAGAGAGAAAAAGGGAGGGAGGGAGGGAGAGGGAGAGGGAGAGGGACAGAGAAGAAAGAGAAACTTACTTCTTGTTGGTGCAACTATATGGGCCATATTAGTTACAAGTCCTTCTGAAAATGTGGGTTTGGACCACTTGGAAGAACGTGGTAGCTAGAAAACTCTCTCTCCACTGGTATAGGCTCAGTTTGGTGCTATTAGTAGGTGTCAAGGAACAAGAGAACTGGGCCGGACAGTACTCCCCAGCCAGTCAGCTGCAGGTCTTTTGTCCACCATGTGATATGAAAATGATCTAGTCCCTGTTTGCTGCTCCAGCCCCGCTTCCCAGCACTCTCCCCAGTCTAGGAATTACTGTTAGTTCCAGAATATGGTATATTCTTTTCACATCCCTTCAGGATGTGGCAATCTGTCTTAATCTTCTGAGTATCTGAATTCTCTCCCTGAAACCGTCTGGTGGCAGGGACTTCTGGAATAAAGAATCCTGGCGTGCCTCCTGTATGTTTGAGTGATACCCGCTTGGCATTCCTTGCCGCCAGGTGCTGCCACTTATCTTGACAGGCCAGTCTGAATAAACCTGTGTTCTCTTGACTGTGACCATGTGGTTGGAATATCTGCTTGCCAGACTATAAGCTGCCATGGAATCCTGACCCCGGGTAGTGTTTATCATACTTGCGATTATTTAATGTTTGTCTTTGTCCTTACTCTCTATGAAAGCAATGACTCTGTCTCACTGACTACTCTGATTTTAGACTTAGCACAATACCTGGAAAATGACACATATTTGATAAATGTTTAGACTTAATTTCCTAGCACCTAGGGAGGGATCTATTCTTCCGCTGTCTGTCCCACATGGTTGGTGGTGTGGCTCCGGATCCCAACCCCTTCCAGTCTGTTCTGCCACCGGCAGAAACTGTGACTTGCCTGGCTGTGTGCTGTGGTTAGATGGTTAGTTTCACAGATGGCTTTAGAGATCAGATTTTGATTACCGAAACCATTCATTATAGTTAGAAAACATCAGACTACTGGCAAACAACGCTATGATTCTTATTAAGGTTGTAAAGGATGTTTGACAAGAGTTTCCATCTGATTAAGAGTATTGAGAAAATGGAAAGACGGAGAAAATAATCATTTAAATAATTAAAATAATAATAGCTACTATTATCCAGGGCTACATACTGTCCTAAGTGCTTTATATATGCACTAACTCATTTAATCCTTGCAATAACCACGCAAGTGGGGGATTATTATTATGCCCATTTTAAAGATGAAGAAACTGAGCCATTTGAGCAACTTGTCCGAGGTCAAGTAAAATGCTGGGCTGGGATTCAAACTGGGGCAGTCTGGCTCCAGAGACTTGCTTGTAACATCTGTACTATTCTGCCTCTCAAAACTGCAAAGCTTATTGCTCTGGAAGAAAATATGGTGTGACAGAGATAGAAAATTAATATTTTTCAGTTTAAAATAGCAACAACAACAAAACACAAAACTGGCCAGGTGAGGATCGACCTCAGATGTCAATGTACCAAAACATAGGGTAGGGAAAAAAATAAAAGAGACTTTAAATTTTAGTATGCTCATAAAACCAGCAGACCGAATTACATTCAACTTTTGGGTTCCCTTCCTGTCCACGTCCATACATATAACCATAAACATGACAGACACAATTTGAATTCTGCCTTTTTCATTTAACATTTTCATAACTATTTCACCATAGTGCTTTTTAATTGTCAAGACAATGATACCATATGATTGTTTCCATTTGCATTTTTCATTAACTCATTGAAGAATTTTTCCATGTTTGTTACAAATTGTGTATTCACTATGTAAATTACCTATTTACACCTTGCCCATTTATCTGCTAAAATCTTAACTTTTTTCTTCCAAATTTGTTTGGTCCCTTTTTGCAATATAGACATTGTTTATTACCTTTCTAGTGACAAGATAAAATTCTACTTTCTGTAGCTTTGCACCATTTAAAAATATGTATATAATCTACCTAGATTCATTTTTTAAAAAAGATTTTATTTATTTATTTGACAGAGAGAGACACAGCGAGAGAGGGAACACAAGCAGGGGGAGTGGGAGAGGGAGAAGCAGGCTTCCCGCAGAGCAGGGAGCCCAATGCTGGGGCTCCATCCCAGGTCCCTGGGACCATGACCTGAGCCGAAGGCAGACGCCTAACCAACTGAGCCACCCAGGCGCCCCTACCTAGATTCATTTTTGTGTAAAATATGAGCATAGATAAAACTATATTTTCATATTATATGATACAATTTCTTCAACAATATATATTTTCTAAGATTTTATTTATTTATTTGAGAGAGAGGGAGCATGAGAAGGGGGAGGGTTGGAGGGAGAAGCAGGCTCCCCACTGAGCAAGGAGCCTGATGGGGGGCAGGATCCCAGAACCCCAGGATCACGACCTGAGCCAAAGGCAGACACTTAACAGACTGAGCCACCCAGGTGCCCCTTCTTCAACAATATTATTGACTCATTTTCCTCACCTATAACCCCTCTCTCCTGTTTTTGTCTCTAGAAATCATAGACATCTAGAAATTGTAGACATTTCTAGGATGAGATGCATTCTGGTAATTAAAAGACATATCTTATGAACACCATACTATCAGATCTGAATACTGGAAAGGAGAGTAACAGTGCATTTTTTCATTTGTTCCACACACTGAGTACCAACTGTATTCCAGGTGCTATTTTAGATGCCTGGGACACACCAGTAAACAAAAGAGAAAATCCCTGCCCTGTGAAGCTTACATTCTTGTAGTAGGAATCAAACAAACTAAATAAATAAATATAAAGCTTATTAAATGATGAGGAGTGTGATAGAAAAAGTAAAACAGGAGACAGCATTAGGAAGAGTCAGACTGGCCACAAAGATTCTAATTTTAAGTAAGTTGATCTGGAAATGGTTCACTGTGAAGAGGAGAGCGAATCAAGTAGACATCTGAAGGAGGAATATTCCAAGTTGGCAAGTGCAAAGGCCCTATGGCAGAAACATGCTTATTGTGTTTGATGAACAACAAGGAGGCCAGAGTGACTGGAGTGGAGTAAGAAAGGAGAGGAAGTCAGAGAGATGGAGGTGTGTGCAGGTTATGTAGGTTTGTAGAACCTAAAAAGAAGATTTAATGAAGGATCTATAAATTGGAGCATGGAAACACAGAGAACATTTGGGCTAATATAAAAGGAGAGAGGAACTAGATGGCACTACTCTGGAATATCATATAGCCTGCCAGGGCAAATGCTGGATATGTATGTCACATTCCTAAACAGATTCTAAATCTATTATGCTTGTACCATTCTACACAGTGAGACAATTATTGTCAGAGTGAGTACATGGGTTTTGGAATTATGTGAATGGGCTCAAATCTTAGGAAAGCTGCCCAAACTTTCCAAGACTCAGTTTCATCATCTGTAAAATGGTCCTATGCTGGAATCTTAAGTCATAACAGAAAGAAGCCACTCTAGGCTACCTACTTTATTCCATCATCTAGAATCAAATGTGCTTTAGTTGGCATTTCTTTTCTTTGCTCTTAAGGATGACATGTCATTAGCTGTACCCTTTCAAACTGCACATTTAAAATCTATTAACAGGAACACTTTTGAGATAATTTGCACTTGCTTTTGTCATAGAGGGGTTTATCATCGCCTTTCTTCTAGTTTACATATAGTTAAAAAAATTAAAAAATACGTATAGTTTTTTTTTTTGTATTTTGATGTTCATCTTAAAACACAGGCCTGTTACTACAAAATAAGGTCATTCCTTTCATATTTGAAAAATGATGATTTTGAGCCCCTATACAGCTAGTTTAGCAAAGTCGAATCTTTCACTCATATTACATGGTAATGTTGCTTTTTAGTGTTCTTTATTAAAAATATCTTTTCCTTTTTTTAACCCACCTTCCCTGTTTTGGCTTTTCTCTTATACCGGTATATGTATCCTAATGTACTTTTTCTATTTCATATAGCATTTAAAAACATATTTATATGTTCGTATTTTTGTTTCATTTATTTTACATAAATAGAATCACATTATACACACCTCTGTGCATCTTACTTTTCTCATTCAATAATACCATCTAGAAATCTCTCGGACTAATTTCACCCATTCTGCCCAAATAAGCAAACAAAAACAAAACAAAACAAAACAAAACCCTTGTTCATTGCTACCGCAGAACAATCCACGAACAATTGAGAAATATAATTAAATGGTTCCTTCATGTAATTTTTTCAAAACAAAGGAAGTCTGTTGCAAGGAATAATGGATGTTGCTACTGGTTGTGGCAGAATACATCTAGCAACTTTTAGATGAAACTTCATCAGACTCAAAACCAAACAAAACAAAAATGCTAAAATAGGCCTTGCTTTAACCAGGCACCACCTGCCTGATATATTGACTGGTTTCAGGAAAGGACCCAAGTGATCATCGTAATGTAAGATATTGGAAATGTTAGGATCCACCTGGAAGTTTTTCAGTGCTCATAACTGGGCAATGTCTGCAGTTAGATGTCAAAAATTCACCTGAATAAAAATCATGCTCTGTCCTCAATAGACCAAGATCAGCAGGATAACAATTACAAGTAATAAATGTTGAGTGGTGCACTTAAGTCAGTAGTGAATTTCACAAGTTTCATTAGCATGGAAAGGGGACAACTGGCGGTAGGAGCGGATGTGAAAGATGGTTAGGCAGTTTTAGTAAATTTCAAGTTTAACATAAGCAAATAGTGTTAAGCAGTTGTTAAGTAAGTAATGCAATCTTAGGCTCTGTTATTAGAACGTTGCTGTTCAGATCCCAGTGAGTAATAGGCTCTGTACTTTCATGATTAGTCCTTATTTGGGTTTCAGCTGTAGGTACCATATTTTGAGAGGAATATCGAAAAACCTCCTCCAAGGAGGATAATTATAGGGGATGGTCATTTTTTATAAGGTACTATTGCTTTAAAAGAATGAAAAATATCTGAAGTAAATTCCAAAAATGCTGACGTTCAATTCATTTTGTGGGGCAGGTGCATGGGAGTTTAATAATATAATTTATATTATTTACACATATATATCATATATATATATTTATAATAACCCCAAATACTTCCCAAAATTAGTGATTTCTCACTACTCTTTTCATTTATCTTCTTATCTGAGGCATATTCATCTCCTCTCTTTGTGAGTAGATTCTTTTAGGCTATGGCACATATGTCATTCTCTGTACTGTGAATTCAAACAATATTGATTGAGCACTTTCTAGTATATGTGCTGCCGAAGCGAGCACTGATTGAGCATTTTCTAAATGACAGATGTCTTAGGGCAAAGGGTAAGCTGTTATAAGAAGAGCCCCAATGATAACGTAGCCTAAAGAACAAAGAAGTTTATTTCTCCATACAGTAATACAAGAGGTACAGTCCAAGAGAGTGGGACCGCTCTGCTCCAGGGAGTCAAAAAAGTGACCCAGGCTCCCTCCACCTTGTTGCTCCACCCCAAGTGGAGCATAAGTCACTTGTGTCCTGGCTGTTGTCTGCATCGCTTAGGTTGGCAAGAGACAAAAGGGCAAGGAGGAAACACAACCACTTCTAAGACACAAACACAAAAGCGGTAGCCATCACTCAGGTTCACGTTCCATTGGTGAGAACTTAGTCACCAGCAAGGGAGTTATCTAATGGGAAGGGAGGCTTAGAAATGTAGCCTATTCATGTGTCCTGGAAGAAAGGAAGATGGACTTGATTAAACAGCCACCATTCTCTACCACCTGAGATAAAGCACTATGTGCTGGAGTGTTTTTCCCTGCTTTCGCCATCAATCCAGGACCCTTGTCTTCAAAATTCACCTTAAACTTAAATTCTTCTGGGAAATTTTTTCTATGTAGGAAGACAATGTCACTCTGCTTTCTTTAATTATGTTAACAATGTGAATTTCATTTTATTCAACAGCTGAAAATCAGTCAATAATACTTACCAATATCTACTATATAGCAGGGATTATGCTGAAAGCAAGAAATAAGATGGTGAGCAAAATATCTCCCTCTGACCCTCTCCCCTCTCATGCTGTTTTTTTTCCTCTCTCTCTCAAATAAATAAATAAATAAATAAAATCTTTAAAAAAAAAAAAAGATGGTGAGCAAAATAGAGTTCCTGCCCTCAGAGAAGTTATAGACCAGTGGGACAGACAGATAATATTTTAGGTATAATTCAGTTATTAAATGAACATTTGAATGTAATTTAAGTTAGATATATTTGATTAAATTTGTGAGTATCAATTATATATAATAAGTGCTAAAAGGAATAATAGAACAAGGTACCCTGCAAGAATACAATGAAAGTTATTTTAGGTTGGATGTTTGGGGAAGGAACCAGAATGTTTAAAATCTGGAAATAAATCTCCCTGAATCTTTTTTTCTCAATGGAATCTGAAAGAGTACAACCAGGATGAGAAGAGTTTTGGAGACACTGATATAGGACTTTTCGAAAGAGACTTGTCTTAAGGAAAGACTAGAGCACTGGTGGAGTGGGAGATGGGGTCAGGGAAGGAGGATAGTACATGTTCTATCTGTTTCCAAATATGGAGCAGCTATCCTAATGGAAGAGGGAATGTATTTGCTTTACTCCCAAGGACAAAACTAGGGACAACTAGAGAGGAAGCTGAAGAAAGGAAGATTTTGCATCAATTAAAAAAACAAAACAAGTAGGGTGCCTGCCTGGCTTAGTTGGTAGGGCCTATGACTCTTGATCTTGAGGTCATGAGTTCAAGCCCCACATTGGGTATAGAGTTTACTAAAAAAGAAAAAAAAAGTAAATTATAACATTCCGTCAAAGAGAGTGTCCAAAAACTACCATGTTAGTTGGTGACTATCTATCACCAGAGCTATTTGGCACAACCCTTTGTCAGGCACACAGTGGAAAAAAATTCTAAACAGGATCATAAGTTTACCTATAAAACTGCTTAAATCCTTTCTGAGGATTTTTGTGATTTTCCTTCTTTCACGCATAGTGTATAAATTAGAAGATAAATATCATGGTTCCTTGAGGTGTAAAGTTAGGTTTTTTATTTGAGATCTTTCTTTTGTTCTTAATACAGGCATTTATTGCTATATGCTTCCCTCTTAGAATTGCTTTTGCTGTGTCCCATTAAGTTTTGGTAGGCTGTGTCTCCATTTTAATTTATTTTGATTTTTGATTTCCCTTTTGATTTCTTCTTTACCCATTGGTTGTTCAAAGGTGTGTTGTTTCATTTCCACATTTGTGAATTTTCCAGCTTTCCTATTGCTGTTGATTTCTACTTACATACTATTGTAGCTGGAAAGGATTCTTGGTATAATTTCCGTCTCTTTTAATTTGATAAGACTTATAATGCCACCTATCATATGATCTATCCTAGACTGTGTTCTGTGTGTGCTTGAAAAGAATGTGTATTCTGAGGCTATTGGATGGAATCTTCTTTATAGGTTCATTAGGTCCATTTGGTCTAAGGCAAGGTTCAAGTCCAATGTTTCCTTGTTGATTTTCTGTCTCAATGATCTGTCCATTGCTGAAAGTGGGGTATTGAAGTCTCCTACTATTATTGTATTATGATTTATTTTGCCTTTTAGACCTGTTAGTATTTGCTTAATATATTTAGGTGGTCCCATGTTGGGTGCAAATACATTTATGACAATGATATCTTCTTAATGAGTTGACCCATTTATCTTTTTAAAAAACTTTTTTATTATGTTTTTAAATTTTAAAAATTTAATTTTTTGAAGTAGAGTTGACATAGACCCATTTATCTTATATAATGACCTTCTTTGTCTCTTGCTACCGTTTTTGGCATAAAGTCTTCTTTGTCTTATTATAGGTATAGCTATCCTTGTTCTCTTTTGGGTTGCACTTGCATAGAATATCTTTTTCCATCTTTTCACTTTGAGCTCGTGTTTTCCTTAAAGCTGAAGTGAGTCTTCTATAGGCAAAATATAGTTGGGTCTTGCTTTTTTTAATCCAGCCAGCCACACTGTGTTTTTTGATTGAAGAATTCAATCTATTACATTTAGAGAAATTATTGATATGTGAGGACTTATTAATGTCATCTTATTAATCATTTTCTGGCTATTTATTTTGTAGTTTCCTTGTTTCTTTTTTCTTCTCTTGCTGCCCTTGTTAATCGGTGATTTTCTGTGGTAGTATGCTCTGATTCTCTCTCTTTATCTTTGGAAATAACCTAATTTTACACCTCAAGGAACTAGAAAAAGAAGAACGAACTAAGCCTAAAGTTAGCAGATAGAAGGAAATAAAGATCAGAGCAGAAATAAATGAAATAGAGATCAGGAAAACAATAGAAAAGACTAAGAGCTGTTTTTTAAAAGATAAACAAAATTGAAAACCTTTTAGTAGATAAGTGAAAAAGAGAGAAGACTCAAAATCAGAGGTGAAAGAGGAGTTATTACAACTGAAATACATAGAAATCATAAGAGACTAGTCTAAACAATTACATATCAACAAATTGGATAACCTAAAAGAATGGATAAATTCTTAGAAAGATACAACTTATCAAGACTGAATCATGAAGAAATAGAAAATATGAACAGATCAATAATGAGTAGAAACATTAATCAGTAATCAAAAACCTCTCAACAAAGAAAAGCCCAGGACCAGATGGTTTCACTGGTAAATTCCAACAAATATTTAAAAAAGAACGAACACCAATCTTTCTCAAACTCTTCCAAAAATTTTCCAAAATTATTTTACAAGGGCAGAATTATCCTGATACCAAAACCAGATAAAGACACTGCAAGAAAACTACTGGCCAATATCCCTGATGAATATAGATGCAAAAATGAAAACAGGATATTGATGAGATATCTGCATGTCCATGTTTATTGCAGCATTATTCTCAATGACCAAGATATGGAGATAACCAAGTGTCTGTCAATAGGTGAATGGATAGAAAATATATGGTTATATATACATATATATGTATGTATATATATTATTCAGCCATGAGAAAAAAGAAAATCCTGCCATTTACAACAATACAAGTGGACCTTGACAGCGTTATGCTAAGTGAAGTAAGTCAGACAAGGAAAGACAAATACTATATGATATCACTTATGTGGAATCTAAAAAAAGTGAACTAGTAGAAACATAGAGTAGAATGGTGGTTAGCAGGGGCATGAGGGAAATGGAGAGATGTTGGACAAAGAGTACAGACTTCTGGTTAGAAGATGAATAAGTTCTATGCACTGCATTGTGATTATAGTTAATAATACTGTATTGTATACTTGAAAATTTCTGAGAGTAATCTTAAATTTTTTTCATCAGAAAAATGAAATGGTAATTATGTGATGTGACTAAGGTGTTAGCTAAGGTTATAGTAGTAATCATATTGGAATATATAAGTGTATTAATTCAACAATTGGTACACCTTAAACTTACACAATGCTATATGTCAATCATGTCTCAATAAAGCTGAGAAAAGAAAACATTGTAACTGTAGATGGACAGCAAGGAAACATTGAACATAAAAATCTTTAAAAATAAGCTTTAATAAGACTGTTGAATCACAGATCTGTACTTCTGAAACAAATAATGCAACATATGTTAAGAAAAAAGAAAAAGAAGAAGATAGCAGGAGGGGAAAAATGAAGGGGAGTAAGTCAGAGGGGGAGACGAACCATGAGAGAGTCAGAGGGGGGAGACGAACCATGAGAGACGATGGACTCTGAAAAACAAACTGAGGGTTCTAGAGGGGAGGAGGGTAGGGGGATGGGTTGGCCTGGTGATGGGTATTAAAGAGGGCACATTCTGCGTGGAGCACTGGGTGTTATGCACAAACAATGAATCATGGAACACTACATCAAAAACTAATGATGTAATATATGGTGATTAACAAAACAATAAAAAATTTAAAAAAAAGCTTTAATATGTTTGAAAAATTCTGCTGATGATTTAGAAAGGACCATGAGTAGCTTTGAAATTTGAATAAGTTACTAGAGTATATAATGTATAAACTTTTAGTGCTTTTTGTCTTCTTCAGGGGCTTTAGGCAGAGGCCTATACCTATGTCTATATAGGAAGATACATATAAGGTGTTTTCAGGCTGATATTTCTGTTAATAATGTTTACCTAGACAGTTTCCTTTAATTAGTAATGTAGAAGGTAAATGTGATTGGCAGGGAATGCATTGCAGCCATAGGATAGTTTATTTTTATTTTTTATTTTTTTTGAATTTTATTTATTTATTATATTATTTATCTGTATAATAATATATTATTATATTATTTATTATATTATTTATTTATTTATTTATTTTAGATTTTTATTTATTTGAGCGAGAGAGCGCACGCACAAGCAGGGGGAGTGGCAGGCAGAGGGAGAAGCAGACTGCTGAGCAAGGAGCCTGATGCGGGACTCGATCCCAGGACCCTGGGATCACGACCTGAGCTGAAGGCAGACACCTAACTGACTGAGCCACCCAGGCGTCCCCATAGGATACTTTAAGTAAGAAAAAAAATATATACATAGAAACAGTTAATGGGGTAAAAATCTACTTGTAGTCATAATGCCTGGGTGTTTTCATGTATTTTCAGAGGCAGTTTTACTAAGTGTAGTAGATTAATTATAGTTTGGAAAATATTCATTCTACCACTCTCTATCCATTGACTTTCCCGCTCCATTGACCTTGTGCTTGGTCAAAAGACTTCCACTGGCAGATTCAACATGGTGGAAGTGACAGCATGCTAGTTATAAGTACAAGTATAAGAGATGTTATGATTTCTGTTTTTCCCTTTGTGCTCCTACCATCTGCCATGTTCTATGTAATCATTGGCCGTTTAGCCTGAGTTCTAGAAGGAGAAGATATGCAAAGCACAACTGATCCCAACCCTTAGCCTGGAGCCATGTCCAGCTAACTTAGCCAAATGTAATTTAACCAGAACTGACTTGTAGACCTGAGAGTAAAATATAAATGTTAATTATTGTAAGCCACTGAGATTTGGGGGTTGTTTGTGATGCTGCATTGTTATAGCAAAATCTGACTAACACAACATCTCTCAGGCTTAGTAGTAAGTTTTCTAGTATATTTTATTAAAAAACAAAAACCCCAGAGGACTTGCTTATTGCCTAAACTTATTTTCACACACGACCTATAAAATGTTAGTCAGTCTCTGCTGGATACCTTCTGTTTTCCCCTCCAAATGCTCTCTCCTTTCTTTCCCACCTTACTCTGTGCCTTAAAATGCTTAAGAGAAGGTGTGGCCAATAGGGGAGCATTGACAGGAGAGCAGAAAGAGGAATAGAGGAGACGGGGATTGGGAATATTTAATCTCTGGACTTTCTCCCTGCGGGGTCACAGCAAGCTGGTTGCATCTTGTGGCCAAAAGACAGCATCAGCCATGCAGCTCACTCGCTCTGCGTTTCAGAAAGAGCTCTCTCCTTTTGTCCATGCTGGCCGTGGAGTGGGTAAGCCCTGAAGTCACTAGCCCCGAGGTACTGCACTATCCCTTGTGGTTTCCTTGTACACTGCCCACACCTTTGTGACTAGCCCCTTATTAAACTTTCTTCAAATTGCTGAGTTTGCGTGTGCCGTTTCCTGACATGACCCTGACTGATACAAATTCCTTGGTTAAATTTTACGGAAAGTTATTAAGTGGTGGAAGTTCAATTTTATCTGGTATTCTGACTCACACACTTTATATCAAAAGAAACTTAAACATATGATAAATGTGAATGCCTCCCAACCGTATTTTGTTTTCCCTCCGGAGGTTCATTGTGTATATGACCAGGCTTATGAGATCTTTTCCTGGGCACTGTTTTCTTTCAGGTAACTTGATCTTACTTCCAGTTCCAAAATTTTATGCTAATTAAGAAACTCTCAAAGCTTTTCCCTGCACTTGCCTCCATCAATGTTAGTTTTCAAATTTTTTCTCAGGATTCAGTAAATGAGAAAGAAAAGAGAAAATAGAGTAGGGAAGGTAGAAAACTAATTCTTCCCTTAATTCTCTAAACTTTCATTATAATGACCCTGTTATTTTCCAGTAATAGAAAGTCAAATGGTGGTAGCCCTATTCCCATAGGCTGCTTATTAGCTGCAAAACTTAGGCAAGATATTTGTCCTTTCTAAACCTCATTTTTTTTCAGGTCTGGCATAGCAACATCTGGACCAGAATATCTACTTTCAGGATTATTGTAAGAGTTTAATAGAACATATGTAAAGGATCTAATAGTGATGAGCCTGCTCTGCGACTCAGTAAATGCTCATTTACTTTATTCTTTCTTCCAACTGCATACTTAAAAATATTACATTGTATGTACTTTTAAAGTACATTCAGTCCTTCTGTGACTTCTCAGAAAGCCTGGGTACTTGGTGCACTGACTTTTTTCCCTTAGTTTAAAATATTTTAAACTGTGGTAAAACATGCATAACATAAAATGTACCATCTTAAACATTTTTAAGTGTATGGTTCAGTATTGTAAAATATATTTCCGTTGTTGTGCAACCAATTCTGGAACTTTTTCATCTTGCAAAACTGAAACTCTATATCCATTAAACAACAATTTCTCACATACCTCTTCCCTAGCTCCTGACTACCGCCTGACTTTATGTTTCCATAAACTTGACTATTCTAGATAAGTTATATGAGTGGAGTCATAGAATGTCTGTCTTTTTGTGACTGGCTTATTTCACTTAGCATAATATCCTTAAGAATCATCCATGTTTTAGCATGTGACAGAATTTTCTTTGGTGCACTTACTTTTTTTTTTTTTTGTCTACATAATCTCCACACCCAGTGTGGGGCTTTGAACTCACCACCCCAAGATCAAGAGTCGCATGCTCCACTGACTGAGCCAGCCAGGTGCCCCAGGTGGACTTATTTTTAAAAATGAAATTTCTGGGTGCCTGGGTGGCTCAGTTGGTTAAGCAACTGCCTTCGGCTCAGGTCGTGATCCCGGAGTCCTGGGATCGAGTCCCACATCCGGCTCCTGGCTCAGGGGGGAGCCTGCTTCTCCCACTGACCCTCTCCCCTCTCATGCTGTTTCTCTCTCGCTCGCTCTCTAATAAATAAATAAAATCTTAAAAAAAATGAATTTTCTAAGAAGTACTTGCCTGAATGATGCCCCTAGCACTGCATAGTATTATTGTGAAGCTAAAAAGTGAAATATGTTCTGAGAAAGCATCCTCTAGTCACTAATATGTTCCTTATGAATATCCCACTTTGTCTGGTATAGGTACACATAGGAATATTTATTAATTATTATTAATCAGCCAGTGTTCTCATCTACAGGCTATGCTCTGTTGGCATCCTTGTTCGAAGTCATATTAAGAAGTTTAGTGAACAAAAAGGAATGCTATAAAAAAGCATATTTCAAACATGAAGTATGTAGACTATTGATCCTGAGAATTCCTGAGCAACTTTAATGTAAAATGCTCATTTTTCCACACTCACGGTTCCTGTTACTAGATTCTTTTTTGGGCTCCACTTCAAGCCTTGCTTTCTGTGTTCCTTCTCTGTGTTTGGAACACACAGCCTCCCAGAGTTCCTGGAACTCTTCCGAATGTGGTGATTTGGGTCTCCTCCAAGACCTTCATTGAATACAGATGCATTGCTAACTTCCCCAGAGCTGGCCTCTTGAAAACAGGCAGAAGGAAGTCTTGGTGTTTAGTAGAACATACTCTCTCTGATTCAACCTAGTGTAACTATTATTTATCCTTTGTAGCTGCTGGAACTATTCCTTTTCTCCCTCTGCCTCAGGAGGAAGTATATGTGTCGGGTGTAGTGGGGGAAGATGATCGCGCTGTGAATTCTCTAAATGGGGTCAACATTTCCCCCCCTACCCTTTTTATTAAGATATAAATGACACATAATATTGTATTAGTTTAAGGTGTTCAATATAATCCAATTACAAATGATTACCATATAAGTTTACTTAACATTCATCACCTCACGTACTCACAATTTCTTTTCCCTTTGGGATGAGAACTTGTAAGATCTTCTCTCTTAGCAACTTTCAAATATACAACCATAGTCATCATGCAGTATATTACAACTCCGGGAGTTATTTTTCTTATGACTGAACATTTGTACCTTTCGGCCACTTTCACCCATTTCCCAACCCCCACCCTGTACCTCCAACCACCAATCTGTTCTCTGTTTCTATGAACTTGGTTTTTTGAGATTCCATACATAAGTGAGATCATACAGTATCTATCTTTCTCTGACTTAGTTTGCTTAGCATAATGTTTGCAAGGCCCATTCCTGTTGTTGCAAATGGCAGGATTTCCTTTTTTTTAAATGGATGAATAATATTCCATTGTGTGCGTGTGCACATAAATATAAACACCACATTTTATTCGCCTATTCATCTCTTGATGGACATTTAGATTATTTCCATGTCTTAGCTACTGTGAATTATGGTGCACTGAACATGGTGTGTGTCTATTTTTTCCAGATAGTGATTTTGTTTCCTTCAGATTATACCCAGAAGTGGGATTTCTGGACCATATGATAGTTCTATTTTCAATTTTTTGAGGAAACTGCATACTGTTTTTCATACTCGCTGTACCAGTCTACGTTCCCACAACAGTGTACAAGGGTCCCTTTTTCTCGTCATTCTCACCAACACTTGGTATCACTTGTCCTTTCGAAGATAGTTGTTCTAACAGCTGTGAAGCAATATCTCATTGTGGTTTTGATTTGTGTTTCCATGAAGATGTTGGGCACCTTTTCATGTACCTGTTGTCCATTTGTATATCTTTGGAAAACTGTTTATTCAGTTTTTAATCAGGCTTTTGCTTCTTCGTTTGTTTTGTTTTTTTGCTATCGAGTTGTATGAGTTCCTTACATATATTTTGGGTATTAGCCCCTTATTCTCTCCCATTCTGTAGGTTGCCTTTTAATACTTTTGATATTTCCTCCGCTGTGCAGAGGCTTTTCAGTTTGATGTAATTCCATTTGTTTATTTTTGTTTTTGTTGCTTTTGCTTTGGTGTCATATCCAAAAAAAAACAAAAACAAAAACCTGATGGCCGTCTGTATGTCTTTGGAAAAATGTCTCTTCTGGTCCTCTGCCCATTTTGAAATCAGATTATTTGTTTTTTTGGTGTTGAGTTGTATAAGTTCTTTGTATATTTTAGTTATTAACGCCTTATCAGATATATCATTTGCAAATATCTTCTTCCATTCTGTAGGTTGCCTTTTGTTTTGTTGATGATTTCCTTCGCTCAATAAAAGCCTTTTATTTTGGTGTAGTTCCAACAGTTTAATTTTGCTTTTGTTCCCCTTGGCCCAGGAGACATATCTACAGAAATGTTTCTACAACCAGTGTCAAAGAAATTACTGCCTATATTTTCTTTTAGGAGTTTTATGGTTTTGGGCATCACACTTAGGTCTTTAACCTGTCTTGAGTTTATTTTTATGGATGGTGTAAGAAGGTGGTCCAGTTTTATTCTGTTGCAGGTAGCTGTCCAGTTTTCTAATGACAGAGTAATTCAAAGTAATTATTGATAGGTATGTACTTATTGACATTTTCTACCCCCCTTTCTCTCTCTTCTTCTTCTGCAATCCCTACAACATGAATGTTATTATGCTTCATAATGCCACTGAGTTCCCTTAATCTAGTGTCATTTTTTATTGTTCTTTTTTTCTTTTTGCAGTTTAGTTTGGTTGCTATCCATTACTCTGTCTTCCAAATCACTGATAGTTCTTCTGCCTTTTCTAATCTGCTAATCATTCCCTCTAGTGTATTTTTAATTTCAGTTATTGAGTTCTTCATCTCTGATTGGTTCTTCTTTATAATTTCTATCTCTTTGTTGAGGGTCTCATTGACCCTGCACTCTTCTCAAGTTCAGTGAGTATCTTTATGATTATTACTTTAAGTTATCTATCAAGCATATTATTTATCTCTGTTTTGCTTAGGTCTCTTACTGTGGTTTTGTCCTATTCTTTCATTTGGAACATATTCCTCTGTCTCTTCATTTTGTCTAACTCTCTGATTGTTTCTCTATATTAGGAAAGTCAGCTACATCTCCTCCTCTTGCTGGTAGTGGCTTTATGAAGAAGAGGTTCTGTTGTGTCTTGCAGTGTGGTGTCCCCTGTTCTCCAGAACTTCGTGCTTCAGGGTGTCTCTGTCCCTATGTAAGTTGCATGCACCCTACTATTGTGGCTGAGCCACATTTGCGTTTAATTCAGTAGGCTAATGGCCCACCTTGCCTGTTGTGGGCTGGGTTTTTTTCCCCGTTCAGTTAAGGGGCCAGTCTTGGGCTACTGATGGCTTGTAATTGGGTGATATGAGCAATCAGAACGTCAGGCTGCCCTCAGCTGTTTTGCTGGGGCTGCAGTGACCCTGAACTCTAGGGTTCTCTCCCTGTGCTGCCTCCTAGAAGTTTTTGTTGGTGAGCATGGTCAGCAGTTGGATCATGTGCTACCCAGGCTGCAGATGCACTGATTTACGGTGCACTGCCAGTTATAAAGTTCATTTGCTGGGTCTGCAGTTGAACTGGTGTATGTGGTTATCTTTCCCTCTCCCCAGAGCAGGAGTCACTTTGGAGTGGCTCTGGTCCTTGCCAGGGCTGCTTGTAGGATAAGACACAGCAGGGACTCCTGCCAAGTGGGGTGGATTGGATGGGGCAGATCCTCTGGAGAATGTGGGAGCAGGGCACACAGTGTTAGCAAAGTAGTTAAGAGTGTTTGTGTTGATTCCTGCAAATGTCCAGGCTATCTACGCTTGGGTTGGGGGCGGGGTGGCAGTGCAGGGGGAGAAATGGAGTTTGCCAGCTTTTTTGTTCTTATAGAAGTCTTCTAAACATCCCTGACCTTCTAGCACTGGTTCTAAGATTAGTAAATGAATCTTCACATATTCCCTAGGTGTTTTTCAAACTGTTCCTTCTATGCTGTATCTTGGGGGGGGGGGGGTTGTTGTGCTATCTCTTGAAGGGCAGGTACTCAGTTTCCTATTGCATCTAGCTCTCCTAGAGCTAAGCCTGCTGATTTTTAAAGTACCCAGAATTAAGCCCTGCTGGCTGTAAAAATTCTCCAAGTTAAGTCTCATTCGTTTTCAAAGCCAGATATCATGGGACTCATCTCTGTACAGGTCCCCCATGTTGGGGTGCCTGGTCTGCTCCTCTCCTTTCTCTGTGCTTGTGGTATCCTTCCTGTTTGTGGTTAGTCTTGCCAGGTGTTTGGTTCCCAATCATGTCTCTGCCCCTCCTACCCTTTCTCATATGGTTTCTTCTTTACCATTAACTGTGGAAAGTCTGTTCTGTCCATCTTCATGTCGTTTTCTGGATTGGCTGCACTGATGTAGCTGTTATCTAGGTGTGTTTGTGGGAGAGATGAATTTAGGATCTCCTACTCTGCCATCTTCCTTAAAGTCAAAAGCTGTTCAATACTCTCGATATATTCTGCCTTGTAAATATTTTGGTCATGATATGTGATTAAATGCAAGGACTCAACTATTTTTTTGTGTTCCTCCAAAGCAACTGGCACAGTGCTTGGCCTATAGTGGGTACATAATTCCATAAATTTTTTGTTAATAATTGTTTTTATTTGAATTTCTAATTATGATTTGGGACTAGAGGTTTATTTTTTTACTTCTTTTTTAAAACATCTTTAATGAGATATAATTGATATACAATAAACTGCCATAAAGTATATAATTTGTTTTTTTCATATATATATATCAATTATATATATCCATAAGACCATCACCACAATTAAGGTAAAGAATATAATCATCACTGAAAAAGTTTTCTGTGCACCTTTGAAATAGTCCATTCCTCTCCTCCCTTCCCTTTCTCTCATCCCAGGCAACAACTTATCTGCTTTTTGGAACTACAGATTTTGCATTTTCTAGAATTTCATATAAATGGAATTATACAGTATGTGCCATTTTTAGTGTTGCCTATTTCGCAGAGCATTTTAAAATAAAGTTACTGTGAATATTCATGCACAAGCTTTCATTTCTCATGAGTATACCTAGGAATGGAAAGGCTAGATTATATGTATGTTTCACTTTTTAATAAACTTCCAAAAACTGGATATACTTCCCTACTGGCATTATATGAACTTTCCAGTTATTTTGCATACATACCCTCACTTGGTATAGTCAATCTTTTTAGTTTTAAATTTCTAAATGTAGTGGTTTTAATTTGCATTTTCTCGGTGACTGATGATGTTAAGCAAGGGCTTACTTGTTATCCATATATCTTCTTTGGTGAAGCGTCTGTTCATATCTTTTGCTCATTTCTTTTTTTAAAGATTTATTTATTTATTTTAGAGAGAGAGAGAAAGAGACAGAGTGTGTGCCCATGCAAGCAGAGGGAGGGGCAGAGAGAGAGGGAGAGAAAGAATCCCAAGCAGACTCCATGCTGAGTGTGGAGCCCAATGTGGAGCTAGATCCCATGACCCCAGGATCATGACCTAATCTGTTTGCTATTTTTTTTTAATGGATTGTCTGTTTCTCATTATTGAGTTTGGAGAGTTTTAATATATTTTGTATGAGTCCTTCATCAGATATGTGATTTGCAAGTATATTTTCTTGGTCTGTAGTTTAGTTTTTCATTTTTGGACAGTATTTTTCCAAGAGCAAGTCTAAATTTTGATGAAGTCTAGTTTACTAATTTTTTGTTTTATGGATCATGCTTTTGGAGTAGTATCTAAATCTTTGCCTAACCCAAAGTTACACAGGTTTTTCTTTCATAATTTATTCTAGAAGTGTTACAGAACCTGGACTGGATCGCCCGACAGAAGAACCAAGCGGCACTCGGAGATCTTGGAAAATAGGAGGTTTATTTAATGCCGGCAGTCTCAGAGGAGAGTGGTCTCCAAAGGTCTGAGCCCCGAGCACAAAAAAAGGGGGCAATTTATACACTTCTACTTCCACATACCTGGGACTTTTGGCACGTGTGCAAAGCGGGACAGGAAGAAGGACCCGGATTGGTGCGCACGGGAAGCGGAGCAGGGAGAAGAACCTGGAAGAGCCCGGGGTAAGGACTGGGACTCTCTTGCTGGCTTGGTCAGCCATCTTAGGACACAGAGTTTCCTTAGCAGAAGTTTTGTAGTTTTAAGTTTTACATTTTAGTTCTATGATCCACTTTAAGTTATTTTCATTTGATAGGGGTCTGGTTCAAAGTTCTCTTTTTGCCTATGAATGTCCAATTTTACATTATAATTTGTTGAAAAGACTACCCTTTGTTCATTGAGATGTTTTGCAACTTTGTTGAAAATCAAATGACCCTGTATATATGGGTTCATGTTTTAGTCTGTTCAGAATACCATAGACTTGGTGACTTATAAACACCAAACAGTGACTTCTCACAGTTCTATCATGCCCTCATGATCTAATCATCTCCCAAAGACTCTATCTCCTGATACCATCACCTGGGGGTTAGGTTTCAACATATAAATTTAGGGGGAGACAAATATTCAGATCATAGCATTCTGCCCTTGCCTTCAACACTCACGTCTTCTCACGTGCAAAATATGTTAATTACATCCTAATGGCCCCAGAGGTCTTAATTTGTTCTAGCATCAACTTAAGAATCTAAATCCAAAGTCTCATCTAAATATCATGTAAATCAGATATGGGCAAAACTCAAAGTAATTCATCCTGAGGCAAATTCCCCTTCATCTGTGAACCTGTGAAATTAAATATGTTTTGTGCTTCCAAAATATAGTGATAGGACAGGCATAGAATAGACATTCCCATTCTAAAAGGAATAGGAAAGAAGAAAGGGGTAACAAGTCCCAAACAAGTCCAAAACCTTCAGGCTTAAGAATAATCTTTGGCTGGATGCACAACCCTGTAAGCTCACTGGGGCAGAGGTCCTACCTTTTGGCACACTAGGCAGAGGTTGGGTCCCCAAGGCTCTGGATAGCCTTGCCCTTAGGGCTCTAGGTGGCCAGGCCCTGAGGCAGAGGAAACTTTGTCCCTGTGCCTATCCCTGCAGTTATTCTGTGCAGTGACTCCATCTCTGTGACAACATATGAACTCCCCAGGGCTGGAGTGGTATGGTGGCTGTACTATTGGCGTAGACCAGTATGGAGGTGACCCCATTCCCAAGGCTGTTGGTTATTGCCCTAATGGGGTTTCCCTATGGTCCTGTCCACTATGAGCTTCTGATGGGAGGGGCAGCCCCCAAATCTCTGAAACACGTCTGGGGTCTTTGACAATAGGTCTTGACTTCCATTTAGAGGGATGACTAATCTCCCCACTGTCTTGACAATAGCTCCTAGCTTCTGTTGAGATAGCTTATCCATAATAGTCTCTTTATCTAATTTGGCCACACCCTTTTTGTTCTCTCCCTAATAGGATTTCTTTTATTTCCCAATATGGATAGATTGAGAATTTTTCAAACCTTCAATTTCTGCTTCCAGTTTGATTAATAATTCTGTCTGTCATTTCTCTTTTCTTGCATTTTACTATCAGCAGTCAATAGAAGCCAAGACACACCTTCAACATGTTGCTTATATATTTCCTTGACCAAATATCTAAATTAATCACTCACAAATTCTTATCTTCCACACAAAAAAAATAGGACACTAACACAATTCAGCCAAGTTCTTTACCACTTTATGACAAGGATCACCTCTCCTCCATTGTCGATTAATATATTCTTCATTTCTGTATGAAATCTGATAAAGTTAAATTGTATATCAGGACCCACAAAATGGAGGCCACAAATCTAAACCTAAGTCAGCCTGCACTTACAGGCAACACCTGTCAAGAAAACCTAACATACACAAATCACAATCCACCAACTCACCTTTTGCCAGCTTATTTTTCTCTAGACCTGTCAGCCTTATAAGGAAATCCTTGACGTCCTAGTCAGTCATACCCCGTTACTAAATTGCCTCCTCTAAAATTTGATAAAACTCAATTTTGACCAGAATCTCTTGGAGAAAGTGGTCCATTGCTAATGCACTGATGTTGGATTCCCCAGCCTCCCTAGGTATGAGAAATAAACATTCGTTGTTTATAAGCAACCCAGTCTGTGGTATTTTGTTGTAGCAGCCCAAGTAGACTAACATAGTCTTTATTTCAGCAATAGTTTATAGTTTTCAATTTGCAGGTATTGCACACATTTTATCAGATTTATCCTTAGGTATTCATATTTTTGATGCTAGTGCAAATGGTATTCTTTAAATTAAGATCATTTTCTCATTAATACCTTTGATTAGGTTAAGAAAGTCCCATTTTATCCCTACTTTGTCAAGAATTAAAACAATTAGGAATGGATGTTGGATTTTGGCATCTCTTTTTCTATATGAATTGATATTATGATATGGTTTGTTTGTCTTTTTTTAAATATTGTTAGTTGTATTGTATGATTTTGAATGTTAAACCAACTTGGCATTCCTGGGATAAACCCTACTTGTTCATGATGAATTATTCTCTTATTATACTGTTGAATCTAATTTTGCTAAAATCTTGTTTAGAAGTTTTGCACATATATTCATGAGGGATATTAGTCTGTATATTTCCTTTATTATAGTGTCTTTATCTGGTTTTGTTAAAGAGTAATGCTGGCTGAAAGAATGAGTTAAGATATATTCTCCCCCAAATTTTTTGGATGAGTTTGTAAAGAATTTTTTTTTAAATTCTTTTGATTGAGCTTTGGTAGTATGTACTTTTCAAGGAATTTATCTATTCATCCAAATAATTGAATTTATGGATACAAAGATAATTACACTGCTCCCTTATAATTCTTTTATTTTCCCTATAGTCTGTAGTGCTGTCATTTCTCTCATTCCTGATTTAGTAATTTGTCTTCTCTTTTTTCTGATCATATGGCTAAATGTTTATCTATTTTTTTAAAGATTTTATTTATTTATTTGACAGAGAGAACACATTGAGAGAGGAACACAAGCAGGGGGAGTGGGAGAGGGAGAAGCAGGCTTCCCGCTGAGCAGGACCCTGGGATCACAACCTGAGCTGAAGGCAGACGCTTAATGACTGAGACACCCAGGCGCCCCAATGTTTATCTATTTTTGTTATCCTCCCAGAGAACCAGTTTTTGGTTTTATGAATACCTTCTATATGTTGGTTTCTTAGTTCATTGATTTCTGTCTGATCGTCATTTATTTTCTTTCTTTTGTTAATTTTTAATTTTGGTCTTCATTTTTTTTTAAAGGTGGAAACTGAAGACATTGACTTGATATATATTCTTTTCTAATATATGCAATTAGTGCTATTTTCCTCTGCTTTACTTGCACCTCACTAATTTTTATATGTGTATTTTCTATCAACTTAAAGTATTTTTACTTTCCTCTTTGTTTTTTTTTTCCCTCTTCTTTTTTTTCTAGATTTGCATTACTTTGGTTTCTAAATATTTGGGGACTTTCCCTGATATCTATTAGTGACTGATTTCCAGTATTATTCAGATGAGATGTAAGAACAATTTTGTGTGACTTGAATTTTTATAAATTTATTGGGATGTGTTCTGTGGCACAGAAAATCATCTATCTGCTCAGTGGTCCATGTGAACTTGAAAGAGATGTGCATTCTTATGTTATTGGATGGAATATTCTACAAATGTCACCTAGATCAAGTTGGTTCCTAGTGTTTAAATCTTCTATATCCTTACTGATCTTCTGTCTACTCCTTCTATCAATTGTTGAAAGACTGACTTTAATTTGCAGTTCTATTAGTTTTTGCTTCATATATTTTGACGGCCTGTATGAAGTGCATAAACATTTAGGACTATTATGTTCTCTTGATAAATTGACATCTTCATCATTATGAAATAATACGTTTTAATTCTGGTAATATTCTTTGGCTTAAACTCTGCTTTAGCTAATATTAATATAGCCATTGCATCTTTCATTTGATTTAATGTTAGTATGGTCTATCATTCCATTCTTTTACTATTTATCTATTTTTTAAAAAAATATTTGTTTATTTGAGAGAGAGAAGGAGCAGGGTGGAGAGGGGCAGAGGGAGAAGCAGACTCCCTGCTGATCAGGGCGCCCGACATGGGTGGGGCTCCATCCCAGGACCCTAAGATCATGACCTCAGCCAAAGGCAGCTGCTTAACTGACGAAGCCGCCCAGGCATCCCAGCTTTTACTATTTATCTATTTGTGCCTTTATATTTAAAGTGAGTTTCCTTGCTCTTTTTTCTGGCTGGAACCATTGAGGGTGCAGAAAAGAAGAAAAATAAGGTTCCTGCTATGCCAGAAACCCTTAAGAAAAAGCGAAGGAATTTCACAGAGTTGAATATCAAGTGTCTGAGAAAAAAGTTTGCCCAAAAGATGCTTCGAAAGGCAAGGAGGAAGCTTACTTCTGAAAAAGCTAAGCATTACCACAAGGAGTATAGGCAGATGTACAGAACTGAGATCTGAATGGCTAGGATGTCAAGAAAATTTGGCAACTTCTAGGTACCTGCAGAACCCAAATTGGCATTTGTCATCAGGATCAGAGGTATCAATGGTGTGAGCCCAGAGGATCGAAAGGTATTGCAGTTTCTTTGCCTTAACCAAATCTTCAGTGGCATCTTTGTTAAGTTCAACAATGCTTCAGTTAACATGCTAAGGATTGTGGAACCATATATAGAATGGGGGTACCCAAACCTGATGTTGATGAATGAATTGATCTACAAGCATGGTTACAGCAAAATCAACAAGAAGCAAATTGCCCTGACAGAGACCACATTGATTGCTCAATCTCTTGGTAAATATGGCATCATCTGCATGGAGCATCTGATTCACGAGGTCTATACTGTTGGAAAATGTTTCAAAGATGCAAACAACTTTTTATGGCCCTTCAAATTATCTTCTCCAAAAGGGAGAATGAAGAAGAAGACCACCCATTTTGTATAAGGTAGAGATGGAGATGCTGGTAACAGGGAAGACCAGATCAACAGGCTTATTAGAAGGATGAACTAAGGTATCTACCATGATTATTTTTGCGATCTGCTCAGTTAATAAATAACTACTTTCAAATTGGAAACAAATAAAGTGAGTTTCCTTTAGGCAGCATATAATTGGATCTTGCTTTCATATCTAATCTATTTTCACTTTTTAATGGAAGTGTTTAGAACATTTATATTTAATGGGATCATCTATCATCATATTATCCATTTTCTAATTATCCTATCTTTTCTTTGTTCCTCTCATCTCCTTTTCCTGACATCTTTTTGACTGAGTATTTAAAAAAATGGTTTCATTTCATCTCCCTTGTTGACACATTAGCTATAAGTCTTTGTTGTATTATTTTAGTGGATGTTTTAGCATTTATATTATATACCCTTAATGTAACATGGTCTACTGTCATGTGGTATTATACCATTATGTGTATAGTAAGATAAAAAATATATTTTCTCTTACTTTATACAGGCCCCCACTCGTATCCCCCATTCGGGGGGGGGCTAGACACTGTGCTTCATGGTCAGGTGGAGCTGCTGTCTATGCTCAGTCATTGGGTGAGGCCTCAGGGTATGCCCTATGATTAGGCAGGGTTACTGACTGAACTGCCTACCTGGACTAGGCCTTAGGCTGTATTCAGCAATCAGGCAGGGCCATAGGCTGGGCTCTGGTTTTAGGCAGGGCTGTAGGCTGGGCTTATTGCCTGGGTGATACTACAGGCTGGGCTCTGAGGATGCTCAGGGTCACTGTTTAGGTTCCCTGGTTATGTGGGTCCGGAGGCTATACTTATCAGTTGAGCAGGGCTGCTGTTTTGGCTCCTTCTGGAAGCAGGGCTGTAGGATGAGCTCTCTGCCTGGGGTAACTGGCCAGGCTTTCTGTTGGGCAGAGCTGTGAATTTGCTTCCCTGCATAGGTGGGGCTGTAGAACAGATTCCATGGTCAGTTCTGCTTGTTGGCTGGGGACCCAAATCGGATAGAACTGCACACTGAGCACCCAGGCCAGATGGAACCTCCAGCTCAGTTCTGCAGCTGAGCAGAACTGCTGGCTGGGAACTCTGCTCTGTTGTTGCTGCAAGTAGGAATGCAGGAATGCTATCCACCAAGATCTTAGCACTGGTCGCTAAAGGCCTTGCCCCCATTCTCTATCTTAATCTGATCCCCAGTGTTGAGCTCTGCAGATTCTCCATGAAGCAAGACCTGAGGTACCTCTCAGCAAGTGTTCTGTAACACTGAGGGGGCTGGATGTCCACCCTGGGCTGTCTTTTCCTACTGGAAAAACTGTAGGCCCAGGGAGAACCTGTCTGGTGCAGCATTGTGCTGGTCTGATGCAGTCAGAATGTAGTCAGGCCTCTTACCCTTCAAATGTGTTTCTTCTCAGTCTCTGTGGTCCAGAGTGGTGCTTCAGCCTCACTCTCTGGGCTCTGGGATTTTCAGAGTGTTGTCTTGTGTATGGATGGGAGGTCTTCTTGTGAGGAGGACTGAAGTCAGGAATGACATGTCACTATTTAATGGCATCTGAATTTCTGAAAAATTATTTTGTTTTGTTTTGAAAAATAATTTCACTGAGAAGATGTTGTTATATTATCTTATTGAGTAAAAATTCTAGATTGGCAATTTTTTCTTTTAGTACTTTTAAAGATGTTGGTTCCCTGTTTCTTGGTTTGCCTAGTTTTTGACAAAAAGCCTGCTGTCTTCCTCATCTTTGTTCCTTCGTAAGTAATGTCTTGTTTTTCTGGTTGCTTTCAAGATTTCTCTTATTCCCTCATTTTAACCAATTTGATTATGATATGTATTGGTATAGGTTCCCTTTTAATTTTTTTGTGCTTGTTGTTCCTTGAAATTCCTGCATCTATGGGTTTGTTTTCATCAAGTTTGGAAGTTTTTTGGCCATTATTTCTTCAAATTCCTCCTCTCTTCCAACCACTATTGGGATTTCAAAACCATAAACTTTAGGTCCTTTGAAATTGTCCCATAGCTTAATGATACTCTGTTAGGTTAGTTTTGTTTGTTTGTTTTTTCAGTCTTTCCTCTCTGTATTTTGAACAGTTTCCTTTGCTAGGTCTTCAAGTTCCCAAACCTATTCTTCTGCAATGTCTAATCTATCATTAATCAATCCAGTGTGTTTTTCATCTCAGATATTGTAGATTCTATCTTTGTATACTAAATATTATAAAGAAGTATACAAAGTGAAATAACAAAGCCCAATGTGGGTAGGTAATAAATTTACACAATGAGGGGAAAAGGAAGGCTTCAGGGAGATGATATATGTTGAGTCTTAAGGACCATAGAAATGGAAGCTTGCCAGAGGGAAGGACATGTGTGTGAAAGAGATATGGAACAACATAGTTTAATACTTACAAAAAGTTCACAATGGTTCAAGTATAGATTTGAGGCAGAAGCCTTAGAAGTTAAGGTCACATGTAATTAGGGACAGATAAAGAGGATATCGGTTTGCCATGCAACACATTTGAATTTAATCACTTCTGCAATAGGAAGATGAAAATGGCTTTACACAAGGGAAGTAATGTAATATGATTTGCATTTTAGGAAAAGCACCCTGGAGGAAGTTACTATTTAGGAGTGTGCAAGTGGTGTGTGTATGTGTGTGTGTGTGTGTGTGTGTGTGTGTGTGTAAAAGGGGTTAAATACAGATTAATAAGACAAATTATAAGTATTTTTATGATAAAAGTTGTCAGATATGGTGATAATCTGAGGTGAAGCAATCCCCAGGGGGTTGAAGAAGAGGGAATAAAACGTAGAACCACAAAGACTTGGTTAAGATTACACATAGAATATGAGGAAATAGGAAGATTCCTGGGGTTTGACTTGATTGCTAGATGGGTTAAGCAGAAGCAAGAGCTGATTTAGATTTAAATTTAGATTTAGAACAGCTAAATTGGAAGTAGTGTATGTAGATGGAGATGTCTAGCGGGCAATTGTATGTGTAGGTCTTTAATTCACGATGCATGGTTAAGATAGAGGTACAGATTTTTTACTATTAGAGTCTAGTTAAAGCTGTAGTACATGTGAAAATGAGATAACCGTAAGGAAATGAGTGAGAAGGTAGAAGGAAAAAATACTAGAAATTTCATTGATATTTAAATAGTGGAATGAGGAAGTGGGACAAATAAAAGAGAAGCACAATAAAAAAAGAAGGCACAGTCTTAGAGGAAGGCAGAGAAAGAGGGAAGTTGTTTTATTTTTTTACAGAGTTATTTATTCTAGAGAAGGGGGGAGGGGCAGAGGGAGAGGGAGAGAGTCCCAGGCAGACTCAGTGCTGAGCCCAGAGCTCGACATGGGGCTCAATCTCACCACCCCGAGGTTACACCTGAGTAGAAAGCAAGAGTCAGAGGCTCAACTGACTACACCACCCAGGCGCCCAGAAAATATGCTTTAGTAATTAAGGAAAGAGAAAGCTTTAGGAGGGGAGGAATGGTTTGAGTATGGTTCAGTTAGTTCAAGTACGCTGTAAAAAACATCCATTGGATTTTGTGAATTGGAGGTTACTGGAGATGGTAAGAGTTTTAATGGGGTGGGTAGAAAGTGGATTATAGTGAGTAAAAATTAAATGGGAGATAAGGAAGTAGAGCTGGTAGATGTAGATTACTCTTTGGATCATGAAATGAAAAAAAGATAAAATACTAACTAGAGGAAAACTGAAGCTGGAAAGGAAGGGGTGTGTTAAGGTAAGAAATTCCCTGAAGAGACAGAATTAAATTTAATGGGCAAATTATCAATTTCTAGACTTGAGAGTCAGAAATAATTAGGTTGAAATATTGCTATGCCACCTACTGCTTATATAATCTCAGGTGAATTATAAAACCTCACCATGGCACAGTTTTCTTATTTGTAAGATGGGGACAATAATAATATTTACCTCATAGGTAGGTATAGATCATGGTTTTGTGGAATTCTGAAGTTCATACAATTTGGAGGGGCCCCTTTAAGAAAAGGAATACAAAATTAAAAATATAAAATTAGGTATGCTTTGGATATGACTTGTGCCACTGGATGCTTTGAAGTTTAAGGTTTAAATTTAAGGCCTCACAGTAAATCTGCCACTACTCATAAAATTCAATCTCAGAGGATTCAGAGCTATAATGAAGCAGACCATAGCCTAATGTCTGGCACATAGAAAAGGCTCAATAAATGTTATTATTTGAACCTGTGTATAGACTGATGAGTAGAGGCTGTTGAGAGGGGGAGACTCAAGACACAAGGCAGAGATCACTGATAGAGTAAGACTCAGGTGAAAATAGGGACCGGTGAAGAGAGTAAGTTTTCAGAAAGTGGAAAGCCTTTTCCTAGTTTAAGGAAAAGGACGTTATGAGTACACACAAAGTTTTTAGGTGTATGAGAACTCTGGATTCAAGAAATTCAAGAATAATTGCTTCTGTTTTATCAAAAGTTGAGAGGCAAAATCACCTGTTGTGTGTGGGAGAGCTCAGTTTGATACATTGCTTTCAAGAACACATGTATTCTTGCTGCCATAACGATTTACCACAAATTTAGTGGCTTAGAAAACACAAATTTACCATTTTTATAGTCAGAAGTCCAAAATGCATCTGCATGGCTCTGTTCCCTTTGGAGGCTCTGGTGGAGAATCTGTTTATTTTCTTGTGCACTTTCTAAAGGCTGCCTGCATAGCTGGGCTCATGGCCGGATCACTTGACTTCTGTTTCCATCATCACATCACCTTTTCTGACTCTAACCCTCCAGGCTCCCTTTTACAAGGATCCTTGTGATTACATTGTGCCCTCCTGGATAATCAAAGGTTTTTAATTTAAACACATCTGCAAAATCCCTTTGCTATTCACAGGTTCCAGGGATTAGGACATGGACCTCTTGGGGGAGTGGTGGTTTATTCAACCTACCACAGCATCTAACTGAAACATAAATTGATATATTGATTATTGATCCACTAAAAACATAACCCAACATAATGGTTTGTTTATAAACTTTTCACTTGTGTTCTTGTGTTAGAGAACAGTTCTCCTACAGCTCATTCTTTGTTATAATTTTCAAAACCTTACATATGTCATAGACAATTTTATTTAATCCCTAGGATAGAACTCCATTTTCAGAAGAAACATAGACCACAAGTATCTAATTCTGGAAGATAATGAAGTAATGCATGCATAAGGCTCCTCAAAGAAGGAAATGGTTCCAGAGAACTCTAGAAAATAGTTAATAAAAATGATTAAAAGAATCATATCTATGACTTATAAAAATTAATAGGTAGAGGGCCACCTGGGTGGCTCAGTCGGTTAAGCGTCTGCCTTCGGTTCAGGTCATGATCCCGGGGTCCTGGGATCGAGCCCCGCCTCGGGCTCCCTGTTCAGCAGGGAGCCTGCTTCTCCCTCTGCCTCTCTGTCTCTCGTGAAAAAATAGATAAATAAAATCTTAAAGAAAATTAATAGGTAGAAAGGAATATACGTGGGTAGAAAGACCAGTGGGTATATCGAAAGTTGGAATTTATTCTCCCCCCACCCCAAAATAAGTTTAAGTACCGAGAGTGAGTCAAAGAAAAATAGAAATAGCTGTACTTGGCCACAGCAAAGTCTCCTGGGGCCTTCCCAGACAGGTGCGTCCTTCTGTTCGCCCCCCTCTTGGGGCCACGTGGCCTGCGGGCTAGCAGGGGCCTCCCACAAGGCCCCCTCCAGCTCCCGGGCCCGCTGGAGGTGGGACTCAGCTGGAAGCTGGGTCCCCACGGAGCTGCCCTGGGCGCTGGCTGCGGGCACTGTGGCGCCGCCTCCTGTAGCGGGGCGGGGTCGCGTCGGAGTCGGAGCCCTGCCTGCGGTGCCAGGGAAGCCACCCTGCTCCTGTGTGCCTTCTCTTTATTCCTCCGTTTGCAGCTTTTTCCGTGGCTCTCGGGCCCGGCTCCGCCTTCTCCTCCGACTGAGGCTCCTCGCCGGCCGAGGCTGGGGAGGACCCTCGCGGAGTGCTCTCCGCACGACGGTGCGTGAACACTCGGAGCCCCGGCCTGGCGGCCTCCTTGGCTTCTCAGAGCCCCTCGGCCTGCGGAGCCACTGGAACTCACCAGGCCCAGAAGCCGATGCACTCGGTTCTCGTCCGGGGCCCCTCCTTCCTCCCCAGCGCCGCCGCGAGCGCCTCCGGCTCCGCCTGCCTCGCGGCGGCTCCTGCCACCTCAACCCCGCGCCCTGGGTCCGGCCCCTGGTGGAATGTAGTCTTTATTCTTTCCTTTCCCTGTCCTCACGCATCCACCCAGTCCCTAGGTCCCACTGAATTCCGTGCGTTAAATATCTTTCAACTCCACCCACATCTCTGTCTCTATTGGCCGGATTACTGGAACCGTATTCTGAAAGATTTTTCTGCCTCCGTTTTTGTGCCACGGGAGTCCTTTCTCCACAATCGTCTGAGATGGTCTTTCAAAAATGTGCTAGAAATCTGAGCCTGTACGCTCCTGCTTTAAAACTGTTAAATGACCTCTCGTTGGCTTTTGGATAAAGTTCTTCCTTTCTTAACAGGGATAATCAGAGATTTCACAAATAGGTCCTGGGCTCTCTCTCCAAGCTAACTTCTTGCCACGCAACCCCCACCCATCACATTCCAACCATTTCTACTTTGCACATAATTTCTTCCGCCCTGAACATTTTCATTTTGGTCTTTTCCCCTCTCCTTCCCCAGCACTCTCTCCTACTCTACTCACTGGCTACTCGGAGTCAACATTTCAGTTTTAATGTAACCATCTCTTTTGGGAAGGCGTATCTTTCTTAGAGCTGTTTTGCTCTTTGAGTCAATTTTAGATTAGATTAAATTAGGTTTTCTTGCAATTTCCTCTTCCTTGTACCCCATATTTCCCTCGTTTTAACATTTATTGTATTTCTTTTAACTACTTATTATTTTCCCTCCACTTCCAAATAGATTGTGAACTCTAGGAGGGCAGTTGGCCGTGTTTTCTCTGGCTACTATGTCTAAGTACCCAACAGTGCTCGTTGCTTAGTGACCTTAAATATTTGCTGAATAAAATGTAAAAAATTAACTTTGAAAATTACAAAAAAAGTTTGGCAATATTACCTACCATTCATATTATCAGAGTCTTATATTTAATAAACTGTATATTGTACATGTAATGGATTTTTGATGATCATATTTCTCTGTATTTTTGGTTGTAACAGGTAATAGAAATAAATTACTGTCTTTTTATAAAAGACTCAGTTGTGCATGAACACAGAGTTCTTCATTTTCTTTTTCTTCATTTTCTTCTTCATTTTCTACCTTATATACATATTTTCGTTTGTACCTTTGTGTTCTTTTTCACTGCATTAATACACATATCTATATACATATATCTACATAAATACATATAGGTTTCTTAAACAAATAGAATAATTCTTTATGCATAATTATAAACTTTCAATGAACATATCCTAGTAATTGTTCCACAATGATACACAAAGTTCCTACTCTTAGTAGTTGCATATCATTACTAGTATTCTTACTATGTAATATATCCCAATTTATTAAACTAACCTTTGTATAGACAGACATTTGTGTTATTTAAAATTTTTCAGTATTATAAATAATGCTGCAATAAACATCCTTGTTAGAATATCTTTGTGCTCATGTTTGGACATTTCTACACGATAGATTTATGGATGTAAAATTACTTCGTCAAAGAATATATAAAATTTTAACTTTGAAAAATAATGTTGAATTGCTTTACAAAAGGATTTTGTTAATTGGTTTTCTCATAAAGTGTGGCACACTCAAAGTGTGCATAAGATTGTTCCTTTCCCAAATCCTTGTGAACAGTGGATATAATCCAACATTTTTAATTTTTGCCAGTTTGTTAGTTTATAAAATGACATCTCACTTTTATTTTAGGTTGCATTTTTACAATTACTAGAAAAGTCAAACATATTTTCTTATGCTTATTGCCTATTTGAATTTCCTCTGTGAACTATATATTCAATGTTCATTTTTCTATTGAGTTGTCTTTTTAGAAGTTCTTTATATTTTCTTTGGCAGTTACATATGTTGCAAATACACCTTTTAATTTTTACTTATGATATCATGCAGTAAGTAGAAATTTTAAAATCGTAATCAGAGCTTTCCATGTTTTTCTCAGTGAGTTTTGAGCTTTGAGTGTTCTTTGGTAAAGCCATTCCTATCCCAAGTTATAAAAATTTACATTACTTTTCCTTTAATATTTGTAGTTACTTAGCATTTGATATTTTAATCCATCAGAAATTTTCATATGGCATGAAGTAGGAAAACAATGTAATTTGTTCCTCAAACAGTGGATATATGTCCATATCATTTTACTGAATTGCACATTCTTTCACCAGCGATTCAAAATATTGTATTTTACAACCAGAAATTTCCATATATATGGATCTATTTCTAGGCTTTATATTCACTTTCCCTATTTATTTGTTAATGTCTTTTCCAAATTTTCCTATTTAAATCACTATTTATTTTGCATCCTTGGATTGCATGATTTGATAAAGTAAATCCTCCTGTCATCATTCTTTCTCTCTTCCATACATATTGTAGAATCAGTTCTCCAAATTTCATAAAAATGGTGTTGGAGTTGGTATTAGACTGAATTTAAAAGTTAATATCTGTAGAATAGATACTGACAACATTGACTTAATCTCTCAACCTGTTTACTTGTCTATGAAATAAAAATAACTTCATGTGTTATGTTTTTTTCAAAATTTTATTTATTTATTTGACAGAGAGGGAGAGAGAGAGAGAGCACAAGCAGGGGTTGCTGTAGGCAGAGGGAGAAGCAGGCTCCCCGCTGAGCAGGGAGCCTGATGCAGGGCTGGATCCCAGAACTCTGGGTTCATGACCTGAGCCAAAGGCAGAGCTTAACGGACTGAACTACCCAGGCGCCCCACTTCATGTGTTTTTTTTTTTTTTAAAGATTTTATTTATTTATTTGACGGAGAGAGACACAGCGAGAGAAGGAACACAAGCAGGGGGAGCGGGAGAGGGAGAACCAGGCTTCCTGCAGAGCAGGGAGCCTGATGCGGGGCTTGATCCTAGGACTCTGGGGTCATGACCTGAGCCGAAGGCAGACGCTTAACGACTGAGCCACCCAGGCGCCCCTTCATGTGTTATTTTAAGGTATAATATGATGTAATCCATGTGCAGTGCTAGAACCAGAGCCTGTTACATTAAAAACACTCAATAAATGCTCGTTATTCTAATTACCTTATTATTAGGAACATGTAATGTCTCTCTTTTTATTTAGGTCTTTTTTCTTCCCCTTGGCATCATTCTCCAAGGAGTTACAGTCTTTAATTTTTTTGTATAGAATTTACACATTTTTAATGTTTGTTTCTAGATATTTTATGGTATAGTTACAACTGCAAATGAGCTTTTTCTTTCCTGAATCATGTTTTCTTTATTGTTTACTTTTTTTCAGGTGTTTTTTTAAATGCAATAAAATGCATAGATAGTAAACATTCAGCTCAAAATTCTATATATGAATACATCCATATAAACATCATCAAAATTAAGATACATGGGGCACCTGGGTGGCTCAGTCATTAAATGTCTGCCTTCGGCTCAGGTCATGATCCCAGGGTCCTGGGATCGAGCCCCCGTTGGGCTCCCTGCTCGGCGGGAAGCCTGCTTCTCCTCCCACTCCCCCTGCTCATGTTCCCTTACTTGCTGTCTCTCTCTCTCTCTCTGTCAAATAAATCAATAAAAGCTTAAAAAAAATTAAGATACACAATTTTCTATTACCCTTGGAAGTTACACTGTGCTTTTTGAAAATTTTTTTATTATGTTATGTTAATCACCATACATTACGTCATTAGTTTTTGATGTAGTGGTCCATGATTCATTGTTTGCGTACACTGTGCTTCTTTTCAGTGAATATTCCCCCTTCCCACAATATCATTTTGATTTTTATCATGTCTTAGGAATCTATTGCTGCATAAATGATTACCGTAAACTTTGTGGCTTAAAAGAGCAAGAAATTTTTATTCTCTCTTCTAAGTTTTGTGGGTCAGGAATTTGGGGCTCCATTGTTTAGATGGTTTTGCTCAGAGTCTTTCATGAGACTGGATCACATGTCAGCAAGGCCCAGGATTGCAGTGAGCTGAATGTTTGAATGCGGGCTGGAGGATCTTCTTCCAAGGTGGCTTATTCTCACTGCCAGCAAGTTCCTGATGATGTGGGGGCTGGCTTCCCAGAGTGAGGCTGAGACAGAAACTACAATGCATTTTATGACTTAACTCTGGAAGTCACACACTGTCACTTCTATAACATCATATCAGCCCCTTGGCCAGACATGGATCAGTGTAGGAGGGGACTACACAAGGATATGAAAACCAGGAGACAAGGATCATTGAGGGCATCTTGGAGGCTGACTAGTATATATCACTATATATTAGTTTTACTGTTTTTGAAATTCATATAAAGGGAATCATGCAGTATATGCACTTTTGTGTTTGGCTTCTTTTGCTTAGCATAATGTCTGTGGATTTAGGTTATTGTGTGTGGCAGTGATTGCTTTTTATGTTGCTGATTAGTATTCTGTCCTATGAATGTGACAGTTTGGTTACTCGTCGTCCTGTTGATGGACATTTGTATGGTTCAAGTTTGGTACTATTATGATTAAACATTCCATGCCCTTGTCTTTTTGTATACATGTTTCATTACCTAGGAATGGATTTGCTCAGTGAGAGGGTAAGATTATGTTTAACTTATAAGGAATGACCGAAATGTTTTCTAAAATTGTGTTGTCATTTCACGCACTCATGAGCAATGTATGAGAATTCCAGTTGTTCCATATTCTCAGAACATTTGGTATTCAGTAATATTTAGCTGTTCTAGTGTGGTTATGTAGTGGTATCTCACTGTATTTTAATTTGCAGTATCTCACTGTATTTAAATTTGCATTGCCTTAATGAGAAATAATGTTATTGATGCTATGCATTCATTTATGAAATGCCTGTTCAAATCTTTTTGTTATTGATATGTAGGAATAATTTAAAATATTTTCTTTTTAATCAGCTTTATTGAAGTATATTTTACATAAAATAAATTGCAGCCACCTTAAGTGCTCAGTTTGATGAGTTTGGACAAAGGTACATAGCCGTGTAACCACTACCCCAATGAAGATATAGAACACCCTAGAAAACAGCCTGGCAGCTTCTGACCAAAGTAAACACACCCTTACCATATGCCCCAGCAACTTTAGCCCCAAACATTCATTCACTGAATAATTTTAAGCAAAGCATCAATACATGGGGGATTATTTTTGTAGTTTGTATTTAAAAAATTACATATAGGAAAATTGACTTCTTTGGTGTACATTTCTGTGAATTTTAACACATGCATGGATATAATCATTGTGAATACAGATACAGAATAGTTTCATAATGCCAAAACGCTCCCTCATGCTATCCTTTTATGATCATACACTCCCCCACCTCTAACCTGTGGAAATGGATGATCTTTTCTCCCTTACTACAGTTTTTGTCTTTCTGAGAATGTCATATAAATGGAATGATACAGTGTGTAACCTTTTGAGATTGGGTTCTTTCACTGAGCATAATGCCTTTGAGATTCATCCAAATTGTTTTGTGTATCAATAGTTCCCTTCTTTTTATGGCTGAACAGTATTAATGATTGTAATGATACACCATAGCTTGTTTATTCATTTGTTGAAAGATAATTTAATTTCAAATTTGGAAGAAGTGCAGTTTATAAATTTCTTTTTTTATAGTTAGTACTTGTCTAAGTACTAGTCAACTCATATTATAGTTGTGTCTTGTCTAGGACAACTTTGCCTATATCAAGCTCATGAATATGTTCTCTCATGTTTTCTTCTAGCTTTATGGTTTTTGTTTTTACATTTAGGTCTCTGTTGATTTGGGCCCTCCAGGAAGCAGATGCCAAGATGAGTTATAAGTGAAAGAGATTTATTGGGGGTTACAATGGTGAAAGTTAAAGGAGAGAAGGAGCAGGAGGGGCAGAGGAAGCTTTCAGATGATGATGCCGATCTGATACCCGTGAAAGATGAGGGAGGAGGAAGGAGGGTTAAGTAGAAAGATTTCGAGCATCAGACTGTGGCATAGCTGTGAGAAAGTCTCTGGAAGCCCAGTGGAGATCTCAAGTCCAAAGAATACCCATGGAGGAGTTCTACATTGGACAAAATAGCAAGTCTTTATATCACTGTGTGCTCAGTCATGGGCTGGGGGATGCTCAGGAGGCAAGTGGACTCAGCTCAAAGGCTGAGACAGAGCCTGACGTCATCCACAGCTGGAGGCTTTCAGCAGCCTGTACTCTTTGCTTCAGGTTCTCTCTTGAAGGGAGATGTGATTGGCACAGGTGAGGTCTTCATGGCTGTCACAGTTCATGCTTTGCTTCACATGTAGTTCTCCTACACGTTCAGGTGCAGCTCCTCCACAGCTCCTATGGACCTTTCTTCCTGAGAATAAATTTAAAAGAGGGAGGTTTATGGGCCAAATTACAGTCTTCACTGTTGCAGTTGGTTTTGGGGCTAAAACACTTCTCCACTATCCATTCCCTTCCCCACCTCCATTCTAAATTTCCTTGTCTTCAGCTATCCCTGCTGTTGGTCATGACAGCTTACCTGGTGGTGTGACCCAAACTCCTGGGTGGTCTGACCCCTAGACCCACACAATTCTTAGGCTAGGTTTGTTGCATTTGCTTATTCACAGTTGTAATTGGGAAAGGGAGTACCAAGAGGCACTTAAGTGGATCACCCGAATTTCATTTATTCCTCCCTGCTACCATCGTGTAACATTAGTTCTAGTTTACCCTGCTGATCAGTATTATTTATGCCTGTCAACACAGTGATTCCTCTTCCAGCCTCCTGGTTCCTGGATGTCTAGGTGGCAGCCCTGGCAGCTCTAGCTTGCAGTTCAATAGGAGGCTTGCTTTTTCTTTTGGGGAGTTAGACTTTTAAGTTTTCGAAGTCCAGAGTCGCAGGAAGAAAAGCACAAAGTTCCTTAGTGGTTATTGGGAACGATGCTAACTGGGATATCTCCTGCTTCCATCCCTTGGTTTCCAGACCCACATATTTCACTGGTTCTTCCAGGGTGGAATGGGCACAATTTAATCAACCTGCCACCAAATGTCCAGGTAGGTGGTCTCCTCAAGGAATAATGTCACACTAGGTTATTGGCCTCTGTTGCTCTCATGGTGGATATTCAGAGGCAACAGTAGCTTGAATGGCTTTGGTAAGAGGAAATCCATGATTTTGGACTGATGTGTAGCCCCCATCTCTCCTACTGTGACCACTTCTTTCATGTGCCCAATGTGCCAGGTTCGTATGAATGAGGACAAAGTTTGGCTAACATCAATTAGCTATATTGTTTTATCTACTAAGTTGTTTAGTGCTTCTTCTGTGGTGATGTCTTCTAGTAGGTAATTACGTGTGATATGGAAAATTTCCTGTCTATCCATATGCCTCTACTTAAGACCTTGTCTGTGACTTTTTTTTTTTAAAGATTTTATTTATTTATTTGACAGAGAGGGAGACAGCAAGAGAGGGAACACAAGCAGGGGAAGTGGGAGAGGGAGAAGCAGGCTTCCCGCTGAGCAGGGAGCCTGATGCGGGGCTCAATCCCAGGACCCTGGGATCATGACCTGAGCCGAAGGCAGATGCTTAACTGACTGAGCCACTCAGGTGCCCCATTGTCTGTGACTTTTTAGTTTATTTCCTTTTATGCCCTTGATCAGCGGGCCAAGCAATTTGCCACCACTGGTGAGTCCACATATAGTCTTATCTTGAGCCACTTCTTCCTTGCAAAGTGGATAAACCAGACATACTGCTCACAACTTCTTTCATTAGGGAAAATTTCCTTCAATACTGTCATTCAAGATCATCCCTAACACTGGCTATTGTAGCTACTATATATATATATATATATATATATATATATATATATATATATAATCTCCTCACCATCTATTTCCATCTATTTTTGTCTTGTACCCACATACTTAGATAACCCATCTGAAAACCAATCTCTGGATTTTTCTCCTCATTCAGCTGGTAGTGGAGGGTGCCCACAGAGCCATAGGGTGAACTGGGGAAAAGCACTGGTACAACAGTGGTGGGTGACATGGGGGTACAGTCTGCCTCCTCATGTAAATTACTCCTGCCCTCTACTCATGTTCAGGCTTAATCCCAGATGCACCCTTTCCATCTTATGATGAACTGCTGCTGGGTTCACTCAGTTTTATGAATTGGTGGATCTGATAGAATCCAGTTCATAATGGGCAATTTTTGACACATACCATCTAGAGGGTGGGAGATTAAAAACCCTACAGAGATTTTGGAAACCCACCACTTCAGTAAATAGTTTGGAGATCCAATGGTGAAAGCATGTTGGGACATCCACTGCAAAGGATGTCACTTTTTGTTGCATCTCATCCTACTACAGTGTTTCCCAACTGTTTTGTAAATTATGCCTTGCTAAGGAAATTGTTAAGATTGTTTTTCTCTAACTACTTCCCCATCATGGAATATCAATAGCACAGATTTAGTGCATATTTGCTTAGGTACTATAGCCTTTGGAGGACCACAAACCGTTGTAAGGTATAAGATTTTTTTGCCCTGTAAGAACCAGGTTTTTCCACCTTGAGGATATCATTCCTGGTAAGAATGCATTCCCTATTATGAAGAAGGAAGTACAATATCTGGTGGAACTCTTTGCATTCTGATGGACACATTCCACACTTCCAAGTACTGATCCAGCACATAATGTACGTGACATGGAAGGCTGTGACATTTGGGTTGGGCCTGGGGCAGAAAAGGGTTCTGTAGTAGGTCTAAGACTCTGATCTAAGCTGTACTGCTCCTTGGGCAATACAATCTGATTTTCTGATTTTGGAACTATCAGTAATGGAAAAAGATGCAGCATGGAGATTATGGCAAGCCCAAGTGGATAATCACAAATTTAAGGAGGTACTTCCTGGATTGTGCAGGTGCAGGCTCAGGACCTAAAAGTGAGTACCTCCTTAAATCTTCTAGGTGAGGTGCCTCTATGTGGGTCAAGCTCTTTGGACTATTGACCTTGTTGGCTATAAAGTCATCCCAGTTACTTCTATGTTTTGTTCTAGAAGCTTTATAGATTTAGGTTTACACTTAGATAGGCCTATGATCCATTTTGAGTTAATATGTATTTATGGAGCTGTTGGGAGGTAGTTCTCCATGATTCTCTCTTGTTTCTGCATATCTTCTGATAGATTTTGTTCTGGATACTTTTCCAAGGATATTTGTATGGCAAATAGCTTTGGAAAATACAGCATCTCTCTCTGGGACAGAAGGCAGATTTGTTGGCTGTTCATGATAATAAAGACAATGTCTCTCACTGGAAAATAGATGAGAAGATTTGCTAGCAGTGTTTTTAGAGAAGACTGGGTTTGTCTCTCTCAGGGAGCCCAACTCACTGAGTGTGCCAGCATTACCTAGCCATTGTTGCTTTGCCCTGTAGGAACTGGGGCTTGGGGAGCCAGCAACTCTGGTTGCTGTTATTGCTGTGATGAATAAGTGGTCCTTTGTCTCTAGCCCAGGAGTCTCAAATGTCATGCCAGTGTCTATGATATTGTGGCAGGATAACTTGTTTTCCAGCAAATAAGGAAAATTGTAGACCTTTCATAGTTCTTGACAGTAAAAAGACTGAATACTGACAAGACCTGGCTTTCTGGAATAGGAAAGACCAGAGCTTCCCCATTTAATTTGGTTTGAGGGACATCCTTGGGATTTAGTAGCAGCCATATTATTCAATTATTCAATCAAGCAATAAATAAGTATCCACTTCGTTCCTTATTGCTGAGGAGGGAGATGGTTGGGAGGGAGATGGTTGCAGGCTGTATACTGGGAAGTAGGGTCAAAGGTAGCTGCTTGAATGATAGATAACTTAGTTGTTCTTACTCCTTGGGGTGGGGGCTGGAGGGACAATTTGATGGTTAGCCTTATTGGAACAATTGGTACTAAGATCCATCCCAGGTTAGAGGAAGGTTCTGATCCTTTTTAGACAACACTTACAGAGACACACATATACACCAAATGCAAAAGGAGGGAAATTTGTGACCCCTATGGGGAGAACTCATGCAAATCTTTAGAACTTTGGATTGTTAGCTTAAGAGATGAGGGGGAGGGACATGTAATGTTTGTTGAAGAGGAATGACATAGTTTGGCCCTCTGCTCCTGAATTCTATCAAGCTGATCTTAGATGATTTCAAAGATGACAGTACAAAGTCTTTGAGTTATTTGAGATGTTTTTTCTGGCCATAAGGGCACTCTGGCCCTCATACTGAAAGTTCCTTGAAACAGAGAAAATCCCATGGGAAATCATAAAGCATATACTGTATAGTATTCCAGCTCTTACTGCCCCGCCTTGGGTCTGTCCTCTCCCACATACTCGCCCACATGGGCAGAAAGAAGGGGACATAGTGGGTCTTTATATAAAACCCCTTTGGGTCTCTTGTTTCTGACTGATTCTTCTAGATGAAAAATTTGGGTGAGAGTGGAGGACAATTTGAAAGAAGTTATAGTTACAGGAATGGAACACATTAATTTTGTGGCAATAGAAGGATAGGAAGATAACCTAAGCACCTGGGGATGCAACACCTTAAACAGCGGGAGGTACTGGGAAGTGAAAGAATATTAATATTCTTTTGTCTTTTAGCATAGCTCCAGGACCCTTCCTCACAAGGACAGTATCTTGGTCCAGCGCTCCCAAACTCTTGCAAGTTCCTTGAATTTAACTGACTTTTTTTTTTTTTTTAAGATTTTATTTATTTGTCAGAGAGAGAGAGCACAAGCAGGGGGAGCAGCAGGCAGAGGGAGAAACAGGCTCCCCACTGAGCATGGAGCCTGATGCAGGACTCCATCCCAGGACCCCGGGATCATGACCTGAGCTGAAGGCAGACGCCCAGTCGACTGAGCCACTCAGGCGTCCTGAATTTAACTGACTTCTGAATTGCTATCTGCCAGATGGCTTTGACTGCAATTTGATTGCTATTCTCTTAATCTTACTTCTCAGTATTGGAAATAGCAGCAAATGGCCCCGGTTTCTTCACCTCCTATGCAAAACCTTATGAAAATTTTTGTTGTCATTCTCACACACATTTCCGTACCTATTATTCAGGCATTTCATGGGATGGACAAATCCCACCGAACTGTTATTATAAACAAACAAAGAACAGATTGGACTGACTGCCATTACGCAGTCTCTCCAAAAAACATAGGTTCTCAATGATTTGAACAGAAGAAAGAACCCTAAGGTGTGTCAGCGGCTAGGAGGCCATGTTGGAGCCACTGTCAACTGTGTACTATGAGAGCTATGGGTGCCACTTGGGGGAGGGAGGGCGTTGCTCAGCGGTTGTAAATAAGACTTTATTCCCAGGGGCAGCAGGAACTCCTCTGGGACTATGCTTTTTGTTTGAAGTTCTCCAACTTTATTCTTTTTCAAAGTTGTTTTGGTTATTGCAGGTTCTTTTCATTTCCATAGGTGTTTTAGCATCAGGTTACCAATTTCTTCAAAAAGGCCTGCTGGTATTTTGATTGGGATTGTTTTGAATTGATACATTAAGTAGGGGAGAGGTGACATCTTAACATTATTAAATCTTCTAATTCATGACCATGGTATTGCTGCATTTACTTAGACCTTTATTTTCTCTCAGCAATTTTTTATAGTTATCAGTGTAGAAGTTTTGCACATTTTCAGCATTATGCATATACTTCATATTTTTAATGCCATGGTAAGTGGTATTTATGGTATTTTACTTCCTCATTGTTCATCAAGAGCATACAGAAACACAGTTGATTTTTGTATTTTGATCTTGTATCCTGCAACCAAGTTAAACTTACTAATTTTTGAAGATTTCATCAGATTTTCTACATAGATCATTTTGTTTCTTTATTAAAAAATTCATTTTTCTTCTTTTCCAGTTTGAATTTTCTATTTCTTTTCCTTGACTTTTGCACTGGTTAGGACTTCCAGTAAGTACATTGTTGAAAAGTAATGAGAGCAGACAGCCTTACCTTGTTCTTTATCATAGAGGGGAAGCAATCAATCTTTACCATTAGGTATGATGTTAGCTGTAGGTTTCTCACCGATGCATTTTATCAGGTTAAGAAAGTTTCTATTTCAAGTTTCAGATTTAAAAAAATCTGGAATGGATGTTGGATTTTGTCAATTACTTCTTCAGCCCCTCTTTAGATAATCATATGTGTGTGTGCATACATGTTTGTGTTTTAGCCTGTAAATATGATGATTTCATTGATTATGTTAATGCAACCTTGCATCCCTGGGATAAACCCCACTTGGTCATGACTACTATTTTTTTTACATATATATTGTTTGGTTCAATTTGCTAAAATTTCATGAAAAATTATTGCATATGTGTTCAGGTGGGATATTGATAGTTTTCTTTTCTTTAATGTCTTTGGTATTGGTGTTAGGGTAATGCTGCCTCTCAGAATGAGTTGGGAAGTATCCCTGGATCCTTTGCAATTTTCTGCATGCATTTGTATAAAATTTGTATTGTTTCTTAATGTTTTATTACTCACTAATGATGCTATCTGGACCTGGAGTTCTCTTGATGGAAAATTTTCTTGATTTTTTAAATACAAATTTAATTTCTTTAGATATAATGGTATTCAGGATATCTTTTTCTTGTTGAATAAGCTTTGATAATTTTTGTCTTTTAGGGAATTTATCCATTTTATCTAAGTTGTTGAATTTATGGGCATAAAATTGTTCAAAACCTCCTTTATTATCCCATTAACATCTGTAGAATTTGTAGTGCCTGATATTGGTAATTTGGGTCTTCTCTCTCTCTCTCTTCTTTTCCTGATTACTCTGGGTAGACATTAATCTTTTTTTTTTTTTTTGGATTTTGTGACACAGCCAGATATTGGGTTTATTGGTTTCTGCTATTTTGTTTTTTAAATTGACTTCTCTTCTTAATCATTTCCTTTCTTCTGCTCCCTTTGTGTTTCATTTGCTCTTTTTTTTTGTTTCTTCCCTTTCTAGTTGAAGTAATTGATTTGAGAATTTTCTTCTTATTATAGGTGTGTAGTATAGTGATATATACATTTTCCTCTACATGCTACTTTAGCAGCATCCCACACATTTTGATATGCTTTGTTTTTATTTTTATTCTGTTCAATATACTTTTTAATTTCCCTTTTTATTACTTCTTTGACACATGAATTACTAATTGGTTGATAATGTTGTTAGTATTGAAAGCATTATTCAAGTTTCTATATCCTGATTTTCTGTCTACTTATTTGATCAGTTATGGAGTGAGACATTGTTGCAGGATTGCAGGGTTCTTGTCTCATGCAGTCAAAGAAGAAGTCAAAGAATGAATCTCGCAGACACAAAAGGGTGAAGTGAAGTGAAAGTTTATTAAGTGAAGGTGAAAACAGAAAGGAAAGAAAAAACTCTCTGGAGTGAGAGGGGTCCCGAATGGGTTACCACTGAGGGTTTTTAGGGCGGGTATTTTATTGAAAACTTGACCAGTAAGCTAATCGCCTTGAGATTCTTGTGCCATCTTGGTTTGAGCAAGAACTATTGATAACATCCTTAATGACTTACTTCTTTGAGGTCTGGTCATTTTCTGTGATTACAATGTAGCTGCCAAAGAAAAATCCAGGACCTAACATCTCTCTAACATCCAGGACCAGGTGGTCTGGTCTATTCCCTTATCTCTTGTTCACTCTGTCTTAGTGCTTCTGCCTGCCAGGAATAGTTTCAGAGCCTAGTCAGGGACCCCCCCCCCCATCTCTCCCTGCCTATACCTTAACCCTTTCCTTACTCAACATGATGAAATCTCTGACTTTAATGGTGGGTTTGTCTATTTCTCCTTGAAGTCCCACCAGTTTTTGTTTTAGGTATTTTGTTCCTCTCTTGTTAGATCTATATAAATGTTTAGGATTGTTGTATCTTCTTAATGAATGGCTTAACATTATGAAATAACCCACTTTATCCCTGGTAATAGTCTTTACTCAAAAATCTAGTTTTTTGGTAATTAATATAAAAACTACAGCTTTCTTTTGACTAGTGTTAGCCTGGTAGCTCTTTTTTCATCTATTGGGAGACCATTTTCCATGGATCTCTTACATTTTTGCACTTTTTAAAAAAAAGATTTTATTTATTTATTTGAGACAGAGAGAATGAGAGAGAGAGCATGGGGGGGAGGGTCAGAGGGAGAAGCAGACCCCCCGCTGAGCAGGGAGTCCAATGCGGGACTTAATCCAGGGACTCCAGGATCATGACCTGAGCCAAAGGCTGTCGCTCAACCAACTGAGCCACCCAGCCACCCCACATTTTTGCACTTTTGAAAAAAAGTTACAACATTCACTTAACAAGCATTTATTATTATGTGCTGATACCTAGGAAATGATAAAACACAAATGTTTTCTGTCTTTTAAACATGTATATCTCAAGATATATAAAGTTTGTTACATATAAGCATATTGGATTCATGTATATGAATAAATGTGTCACATACTTTCTATATAACTGAAAACTAGAAAATGCGGGAGTCAAGGGGAAATTTCACTTTTTGTCAGAATTTAAATTGTCCCAGATCCTTGCAATGACCACAGTATCAATTGAACATAAATTGAAATATTTTTAAGATTAGCAAATAAGTCTCCTTTGCCTTTTGGATTGTTGCATTTACCTTGGGTTCTGAGGGTGGCAAGTGAGTCTGTGCACAAGCCCTTTAAGAGTGGATTTTCTGTTCTATATTTATAGTGGTTCTCCTGGAAGTAAACTTTGGTTTTCACAGCCAGACTGGGGGCTTGTCTCTCTGGTACAGGTCCCAAGAGTTGGGGTGCCTGGTGTGGGGCACAAATCCCTCCCTCCTCAGGGACAACCTCTATATTATGCGATCTCTCCTAACTGTGGGTCTGCTGGGCCTGGGGTGGGGATTCTTGCAAGACCTGGTCTCTACCTCTTCTATCTGTCTCAATGTGGCCCTTTCCTCCTATGTTGTGGACATGCTGTTCAGCTAGCTTTCAAAGTCCCTTGCAGAGGGAAATTTTCCATATGTAGCTGTAGATTTCTTGTGTTTGGGGGAACAGGTGAGTTCAGGATCCTTCTATGCCTCGATCTTGAGCCCTCTTCCATTTTTGCACTTGTTTCAGTTTTTATTCTGGACTATTTATTTGAATATTCATAGAGTAAACCAAACACAGCCATTATAAAAAAATTAAATTATATCAAGTTAGTATTTTTAAATATTAAAACACTTTACTTCGGGCAATAAAACTTTATTTGGAGAGTGTTTTAAATCAATAACCTTCATTTTTTTTAAGAGAAAAAAGTTACTTTAAGTCAAACTATCAAAAAGCTCTACGTTAGAAAATTGGATATGAAAGCAGTGCAGAGAAACTGATGGCAAGACACTGCTTATGTGGCACGATTCAACTTTTTAGTCCGTTTTTTTTTAAAACCGCGAAGCCACAGCACAATTCCGTGGGTGCTTAGAGTCTGGTAAAGGACTCTACAAATCCTCGGACTGAAAATAACTTTAGATAGCGGCAGATGAGCGGCTGGAGGCTCAGGTTTTGCAGGTGAAGCCCAAGTTCTCAAAGCACCGAATAGGCCCCTGTTTTATTTCTTTACGCCAAATGTCTAAAAGAATCTCACTTGTGCAGCGTCCCGGAGGGAAGCCTGGGGAGCGAGAAGAGTGCGCGGTCTGAACCTGACTACTTTTTAGGGTTCCACCATTGCCGAAATTCTTCTCGCCTTCCACTCGGCGAAAAGACTCAGCTCAAGCTCCGGCTCCTCGCGCTGCGCGGGTCTCGCCGGCGGGGGCGCGCGCGGCTGGGGGTCGCGCGCGGCAGGGGCGCGCGGTGGGGGGGGCACCGGTGACGCGGCGTCAACCGCCTGCCCTGCCGCTGTGCGCCTCGCCCCGGTGGTTACTGCCGCCTCAGGGCGCAGAGGCCCGGCCTTTCAGCCCAAATGTCAGTTTGTAAAATAGCAGGGCTGGAGTCTGCAGGGTTTGCAAGCTCCCGCCTTGTAGGAAGTCTGGGAGGCTGGGAATTTCCAACTGTTTCACCTTAGAGCCCTCTTCGCCCAGGCAAAACCACTCAGGAGCCTGGCTTCCCACAGCCTCGGCAGGTACACGGGCTGCTAGGAGCGGAGGCGTGCGCGGTTCTTTCCTCATCGGATTGTGAGAGTTTGCTTTTCCTCTCTCAGTGGCAGCTGTGCCTCTGTGGATGAGAACTCTAAGGCAAATCAGAGCTTTCCTACCCTGCGCCCCCCACCCCCATTTCATAGTGTAGTGTATCATGAGAGGGTTTGAAGTGACCCCTGGAAAGGAGGACCGGAAAACGTTTGTCTCCGTGGTAGCAGGTGGCTGATGAACTTGGGCAAATCTGTGGTGATATAACGTACACCTCCTAGCATGGTTAGGAGGGTTAAATGAAGAGACCATGTAAAATCCTTAAACATTTTCTTGTAAATACAAGCGTTTACTCCGTGTAACCTTTATTTGTATGCGCATGTGAACTTCATTGATGAGGTGGTTTTGTGGCACCTGGTGAGTGTCCCGGCTTTTCCTTAATTGGTTTCTTGACGTGGCCGGCATCCCAGCCTTCCTGTTACCACAGGTAAATGTAACCTGTGCCTACCTTAAGTGCACGGGAGCATTTGGGCGTTAAAACCCATTTCCCTCGTTTACTCCAGGATATCATCCCATCAATTTCCTTCTACACCGGGAAATACATTGCGCTTTCTATTGGGTCATTTACATCAGCATATGTATTCGTTTCCTAGGGCTGCCTAAAAAAAGTACCGCAAACAACAGAAATTTATTCTCTCACTTCTGGAGGCTGAAGGCTGAAGGCTGAAGGCTGAAAAGTGTTGGCAGTGTTGGTTCCTACTGGAGGCTCTGAGGGAGAATTTGTTCCATGTTTTTCTTTCCTAGCTTCTGGAGGCTGCTGCCAATCGCAGGTGTCCCTTAGTTTGTAGAGTCATTGGGCCAGTCTCTGCCTTCACGTGGTGTTCTCTCCTGTGTGTATCTATTTTTTTCTTCCAATACACCACTCAGGGGTTGGGGACCGCCCTAGTCCAGTTTGAATTCATCTTAACTTGATTACATCTACAACGACCTTATTCCCAAATAAGGTCACATTCACAGGTTCTGGGGTTAGGACTGGAGCATATTTTTGGGGAGAGGACATAATTAAACCTATGACAGTATACAAACATGTTACTTTCCTCGTCAAAAAAAATCTTCCTCTTGCCCATATTTTACTCCCTTTTGTAGCACAATTTCTCAGGTGCTTAACATGCATATTCACTGTCTCCACTTCCTCTTGGACAATTCTCTTTTGAACTTAGGTCAATCGGGCATTCACCTCCATCACTCTTGAAATTGTTGCTGTACTTTAGGTCACAAGTGACCTACCTCCATGTTGTAAAATCCGTTGGTTCTTAGTCTTCCTCTTACCTGACCAGCATTTGACGGAGATCATCACTCAGGCATAAGTTTTTCTCACTGTATTTTCAGTATATCCCCTCTTGGTTTTACCTTCTGACTCATTAGTCACTCATTCTTAAATCTTGTTTGCTGATCCTTCTCTCTCAGACCTGACACTTTTGATGGAATGCCTTTGGCAATATAATTTCTTTGAAATTCTTTTGATGCTTTTTAGTTTTGTAAACTGAATTTTGGTTTCTGTATCACTTACTACATTAACTTTACTTAAAACATCATGCCGCAGTTAATATGAGAAAAATATTAAAAAAGGGAATATTTCCCAAGAGGGGACTTTGGCTTATGTTCTATAATGTATATATTTATTATTATTATCAACAGTTTCCAAAAGAGCATTGCATTCTTCCTTCAAAATAAATTTTTAGTGACATGGCATCAAATAATGTTTCCCAATACTTATTTGATTATGATTTAAAAATTATGTTTGGCGGCCGTGTTTTTAATTAACTGTGGTGTTTCTAAAACTATTGTTTACTTGTATTGTTTACTTGTTTACTTGCTGTTGTATAGTTTGTGAATGAAATAAAAATTTTCAGTGTTGTCATAAGATATTTTTGCTCTATCATTCATGACCAAGTTAAAAAAATGTCTTGACAAGTTGTGCAAAATGTCAGAGAATTTTCGTTTTTGAGGATTTTCTGTTTGCTTTGTTTTTCTCATATGTATTTGAGGCATTGTATCCCAGTTATATATACATACAAACATACATACATATATGTGTATGTATATATAATATATTTTTTAATTTATTTTTTTGGTAAGCTCTTAAAAATGTGTATGATTCTTCTCCAGCTGTGTCATCTATTGGTTAAAATCCTAATACATGTTCACATATAGAAATATTTGGATTTTGGAAATCCACAATTATATCAGTAATTGTTATGTGCCTTCTGTGTTTTACATTAGGGATTGTGTCCAAAATAAGTGAGAAATAGTTTTTAAAAACCTTATTCAAACTGATTTTATTCATAATGTATCCTATAATATTTATTATTTGGTTTTGTATTTTACTTCCTAAATAGTCTATTATTTGGTGTTAATATTTGTATTTTGCAGCAATGTGCTAACAGGATGCCACTGACTTTTGCCATGGTTTCTGCTAAATAAAAAAAATACCTATTATCAGGCTCTTAAAATTTATTAGATGACCCTCTCTATACTAGGTACTACTCTAAAAATTTAATCATGTTTTTTTTTTGTTATCAACAAATGCAGGCCTATATATTCCCATTTTTCATAGGATTGTTAATTTTTTAAATTCTTTAAAATCTGATATTAACTCTTAATACTGATGATATTATGCATTTCACTTTATTCATGTTCAAGAATGTGTGATAAGTGCTGCTAATCTTTGCGTCATTTTTATTCTTCAGCTAAACTCTGCATCCAGAGAGTTTTCAATTTAGACAAGATATAGAATCCTTTGAGGAGAGATGTTATTAAAACCTGGTGGAAATTCAATCCTTCCTCCTTTTTAGGTTATTTACTCTTTCTGAAATCTTTCAGATTTTTCTCTTTGAGGTTCTTACATTTCATTCTGTGTTTGTGTTTTGTTGTTTATCTGTTTACTTTTTCGCATTTTGTGAACACTTTTGATCTATGGTTCCACTATTCTTAAATCTGAAAAATTTATCTTTATTATTTCTTCAAATATTTCTCTCCTGTCCATATTTTCTTTCTCACTGGATCTTCTTTCTATTGTGTGGTCTTTGACATTTATATAATTCTACATATCTCTTATTTTTTGTTTCTATTTCTTTATCCTTTTCTGCTGCTTTCTGGCAGAACACCTCAATCTGATCCTCTGTTTTCCTAATTTATTCTTCAGCAGTATTATTCTGTGATCAGTTATGTTGTTTATTACATTTTTCATTTGTAATATTTCTACTCGAGTCTTTAAAAAAATACCCTGTGTACCTGTTTTCTATTGCTAATATTCTGTATGTGTGTGGGGGGTGTTTGTGTATTTTTGGTTTCTTTTTAAGTTTGTTTGTATGTATGTATGTATGTATGTATGTATGTATGTATTTAAGTAATCTCTACACCCAGCGTGGGGCTGGAACTTACAACCCTGAGATCAAGAGCCACATGCTCTTCTGACTAAATCACCCAGGTGCCCTTGGACTTTTTTTCCCTCCAGTTTGTTGTTTTTCTTTTGCAAAACTTGTATTTTTCAGGTGTCAAGTTATTTTCACCTGTGAGCTCACATGCCCTTGGGAGTGTCGGCTACTCTTGTCTGGTAATCTATTATCATAAAATGGTCAAAAGCCAGGCCCCAGTCTATGTCCCTCCCATCAAGTTTAGGGAAATTATATGTGTGTATTTGTTTCCCAGGGCTGCCATTACAAAATACCATGAAGTAAGTGGTTTGAAACAATAATAATTTATTCTCTCATAGTTCAGGAGTCTAGGAATCGAAAATTAAGGTGTTTGCAGTGCTACGCTCCTTCTAAAGGCTCTAGAGAAGAACTCCCCTTGCTTCTTCCTAGCAAGGATGCTGGCAATCTTTAACATTCCTTAGCTTGTAGTTGCATTGCTCTAGTCTCTGCCTCTGTCATTACATGACCTTTACCCCTGTTTTTCTATGGTGTCTTTACATGATTTCTTTTTTTTAAAACATTAATTTATTTATTTTAAAGAGAGAGAGTGTGGTGCTAGAGGGGGAGGGTCAGAGGGAGAGGGAGAGAGTCCCCAGCAGACTCCACACTGAGCGTAAAGCCTGACATGGGGCTTTGATCTCATGACCCTGAGATCAGGACCTGAACCAAAACCAAGAGTCGGATGCTTAACCAACTGCACCACCCAGGTGCCCTTATATGGCTTTCTTATAATGACACCAGCCACTGGATTTAGGGCCCATTGTAATCTAGTATGACCTCATCTTAACTTGGTTACATCTGCAAAGACTGTATTTTCAAATATGGTCATATTCACAGGTGCCAGGGGTTAGAACTTGAACATATTTTTTTTCGGGGACACAGTTCAACCTACAACAATGAGACATCTAAGTTCAGACAACAGAGAACCAATGCTATTCTATATTAATTTTGTCAGTCTATGAGACAATGCCCATGGTCAAGCATATAGTTTAAAACTCTTTGGGAGAAGGCATTGTCCTGAGTTTTAATCAGCTTTGGAGAGAGAGGAGTAGAAGAATGAAAGCCTAAGACCTGTCCAGTCTGTACTTTTTATCTCAGTCCAACTTTGGTGTTGCCTTGATATTACTCTGTTGATACCCTGGGCCTAGGCTATTATTCCTATAGAAATAATGGTAAAGGGCATATATTACCTTTAAAAAATGGGGGAAAGGTAAGAATAAAATTTTAAAGTTTCCTAAAGAAATTCTCTCATTCCTGCCACTGTCTCTGTCTCTTCAGCCCCCATCCTAAATGCCCATACCTAAATCAGCCTTCAGCCACCTGTAGGGATTTCTCACAGTTTTTTTTGTTTGCTTATTTTAAAATTTTTTGTTGGTATTTATTGTTAGGAATGTTATTCTCTCCATTTTGTAATTTCTGTAGAGCTGATTTTGGGACTCACCATCTTCATGGGTGATTGACAATCCTGCCATAATGTTTAATCTGAAATCTTAATGTTTTATTCACAGGGAGGAATACAATTTTTTCATCTATAATTTGGAAGCAAAGTAAAATAACAAAATGAAGCCAGCAAAACATCTGTTAGCCTCTAGTAATAAATTGGCAAATGTTCCAGAATTCACTTACAAAAAAGGATTATTGAATTTACCATTGTCACTTAAATCAAAGGAAAAACATAGTACAAAATTAGTACGTGATAAACTTGAAACAATGGCCTTAGGATCTCCACCAAGAGGGGAGTCCATCGTAAGGTATGCTTTGCCCATTCCATCAAGTAAGACAAAGGAGTTAATAGCAGAAGATGAATTGATCAGGAAAATTACCAATCATCTGAAGATGGTAAGACACTTGTTGGTCCCTGTGTTTGGGGTCCCCATGACCAGCGCCAGGCTTAGTGATTTGTTAGGAAGGTGCACTAGACTCAAAATATAGTCCTATTGATGGCTAAGATTTATTACAGTGAAAGATACAAAGCAAAATCAGCAAAAGGAAAAGGCTTATGGGGTGAAGTCTGGAGGAAACTAGGTCCAAGATTCCTCTTCCTTTAAAGTCACACAGGATGTGCTTAATTCCTCCAACAACACATTATGACAGCACATGTGAAATGTCTGTAGGAGAAGCTCATTAGAGACTCAGTGCCCAGAGTTTTATTGGATACTTTGCCTAGCATGTACCGAAATTCCAGACTCCCTGAAGGAAAGCAGATGTTTAGCATAAACCACATTGTGCAGACGGTTTAGGGACAATGAGCCCCTGTTATCAGTGAATGATGGGAACACACCTAAAATCCAAGTACTGAGACACCAGTCCAATGCCAGCCTTGAAAGCAGATCTTTCTAACGATAGGCCTTTCTAAGTCTCATTCCTGCTATGCTAACTCTTCTCAGCACTTTAGAAACTTTAGCTCTTAGTGTTGGGGGAAAAAAAATTTCCTTTTTCTCTGAGTTTCTCTTTGCACAATGATCCAGAATTGAACTGTGGTTGTACCAAATACCAAATGAGAACAATGAGGAGTAGTACAAATATAAAAAGAACATAGTTTGTCAAATCTCCAAAATATAAATTTCCTCAAAGTTTAAGGCATTAGCTCAGAGAATTTCCTTTATTGCTCTTTGGTTTCCATGTCTGTTTTGCCCACTTCTCTTCAAAGAAGAAAGTTGAGTCAGTCATATTTTGAGGAATACTTTGGTAATAAGTGGAGTTGATGCTTCAACTATTCATAGTCTTTTACATGCCTGTCAACACAGAAATAAGAATCATAGGGACTTTCTCCATTGCTAGGGAGTAGAGTCAAGGACTGTTTCTCATCATTTCTTTATGGTGATATGAGATGGGGTGTGAGATGGAAAATTTAAGTTTGTGGCACTGGCAGAAATAAGTCTTAACTGCTAAGAAGGTCCTGACATGTTTGATTAAATGTCTTTTTACATTTAATATAATAATTTTAAACTATAAAAATACTTAATTTTCTTTGATTCACTCACAGATTGTTTCTACTTTGGAAGAAACCTATGGATTTAGCATTCAAAATGGAGAAAAATCAGTTGTGAAGCCTGAACCTGAGGAATTAACTTTATCGGTAAGTATATGTAACCCTAACGTAGAGACATTAACACTGAAAAGGGGTAAGATTTTCTTTTGGATTCCATTTATATTCGCAGAATGAATTCACCATCCATGAAAATGATCCAGTTAGGGAACTTGAAAGTAGAGTATTTATTTTTCTATCCTCTGCTTAAAGTTTAATTAAGACATATCTATATTCTAAACCTACTTTTATTGTTAATTCCTATTCTATTTAATTTTTAAACATTTGGTTACTTGTTGGTTTGAGTTGTATATTCCTTATCATGTTAAGAAAGTATTCTTCTATTTCTATTTTGCTAAAAAATAAAACAAAACCAAGAAGTTATTGAGTGTTAGCAAATGTCTGGTATATAGTGAAGTTATGTTAACTGTTAAGGTGATTGAGTATGTGGTTTTCCTTTAATATATTGAGGAGTTGAATTATTTTACACATTTCATAATATTCAACTGTAGTTTAATACTTGTAGAGTATTATTTTTCTAATTACTTTTGTTAGTTAGGGATTGAGTTTGGCTCCATGTAATAAAATACCTATGTTGAGTCTTTCAATTTGTGAACAAGGTATGTCTCTCCATTTATTTAGATATTGTTTGATTCTTTTATCACCAATTTATAATTTTCATCATACAGATCCTACACATGGTTTGTTAGATTTATGCATTTATATTTCATGTTTTTTTGGAATGATTTTTAATAGCATTGTTTTTAATTTTAGTTTCCACGTGTTTGTTACTAGTATATAGAAATATGATTGATTTTTATATGTTTATCTGATATCTTGCAATCTTATTCAATGTACTTTTTCATTCTAGATTTTCTATAGATATCTTGGAATTTTCTACATAGACAATTATATCATTCTCAAATAGAGACAATTTTACTTCTTCCTGTCCAGTCTGAATGCTTTTTATTTCTTTCCTTTGTGCTGGCTCTGGCTTCCAGCATTATATTTAATAATAGTGATGAGAACAGATATCTTTGACTCATTGTGACTACTACTTCCAGACAGGAATGGAAGTTCAGTTCCCTGCTTGGTTTAACCAGCACCACTCTGGTGGGGGAATTGGAGGGCCAGTTTTCACTGCCATATTATTTTTCAGCCCTACTGACACATATAGATAGTGGTGCACTTATTTTCTTGGTGTTTGGCTCAGGTAGGATAGGTATTGTCAGAAAGTTTTTGGATTATGCTAGAGACCCCTTTTCACAGTCCTTTGACTTTCCTTTCTTCTTTTTTTTTTTTTAAAGAATTTATTTATTTATTTGAGAGAGAGAGAGCATGAGTAGGGCAGAGGGAGAGGGAGAAGCAGACTCTCTGCTGAGTAGGGAGCCCGATGTGGAGCTCAATCCCAGGACTCTGGGATCATGACCTGAGCTGAAGGTAGAGCTTAACTGACTGAGCCACCCAGGTGCCCTCTTTGGCTTTTCTTAAGGGATTTTTTTTTTTTTTTAAGTCTGTGCTTATTGGAAGTTCCAGTTTCCAGTGCTCCCTCCATTTTATATGTAGGTAAAAAGAAAACCTAAGGAATTCATGTATTCCTCAAATTTTGAGAACTCTGCCTTTCCCTTTCTATGTTTCAATTTTCCTGTATTGGTTTGTTGTGTTGTCTATGGTATTTTAATTGCAGGAGGGAGGATTAGAGGAATGGGCCTAGTCCATCATTGCCAGAACTGAAAGTCCAAAATTATTTTTTTATTTTCAATACAGTTCTGTGTTCTAATGTCTCCTTTATCTGATACCAGCTTTCTTATGATTAGCCATTGTGTGTTATATCTTTTTTTATTATGTTATGTTAATCACCATACAGCATTAGTTTTTGATGTAGTGTTCCATGATTCATTGTTTGCATATAACACCCAGTGCTCTATGTAGTATGTGTCCTCCTTAATACCCATCACCAGGGTAACCCATTCCCCCACCCCCCTCGTCTAGAGCCTCCTCTAGAACCCTCAGTTCGTTTCTCAGAGTCCATAGTCTCTCATGGTTCATCTCCCCCTGTGATTTCCCCCCCTTCATTTTTCCCTTCCTGCTATCTTCTTCTTTTTTTAATATAATGTATTATTTGTTTCAGAGGTACAGGTCTGTGATTCATCAGTCTTACACAATTCACAGTGCTCACCATAGCACATATCCTCCCCAATGTCTATCACCCAGCCACCCCATCCTTCCCACCCCCCACCACTCCAGCAACCCTCAGTTTGTTTCCTGAGATTAAGAATTCCTCATATCGGTGAGGTCATATGATATATATCTTTCTCTGATTGACTTATTTCGCTCAGCATAATACCCTCCAGTTCCATCCACGTCGTTGCAAATGGCAAGATCTCATTCCTTTTGATGGCTGCATAATATTCCATTATATATATATATACATATATATATACCACCTCTTCTTTATCCATTCATCTGTCAATGGACATCTTGGCTCTTTCCATAGTTTGGCTATTTTGGACATTGCTGCTGTAAACATCGGGGTGTACGTACCCCTTCGGATCCCTACATTTGTATCTTTGTGGTAAATACCTGTAGTGCAATTGCTGGATTGTATGGTAGCTCTATTTTCAACTTTTTGAGGAATCTCCATACTGTTTTCCAAAGTGGTTGCACCAGCTTGCGTTCCCACCAACAATGTAGGAGGGTTCCCCTTTCTCCACATCCCCGCCAACATCTGTCGTTTCCTGACTTGTTAATTTTAGCCATTCTGACTGGTGTGAGGTGGTATCTCATTGAGGTTTTGATTTGGATTTCCCTGATGCCGAGCGATGTTGAACACTTTTTCATGTGCCTGTTAGCCACTTGGATGTCTTCTTTGGAAAAATCTCTGTTTATGTCTTCCGCCCATTTCTTGATTGGATTATTTGTTCTTTGGGTGTTGAGTTGGATAAGTTCTTTATAGATTTTGGATACTAGCCCTTTATCTGATATGTCATTTGCAATTATCTTCTCCCATTCTGTCGGTTGTCTTTTGGTTTTGTGGACTGTTTCCTTTGCTGTGCAAAAGCTTTTTATCTTGATGAAGTCCCAACAGTTCATTTTTGCCCTTGCTTCCCTTGCCTTTGGTGATGTTTCTAGGAAGAAGTTGCTGTGGCGAGGGGGAAGAGGTTGCTGCCTGTGTTCTCCTTTAGGATTTTGATGGACTCCTGTCTCACATTTAGGCCTTTCAACCATTTTGAATCTATTTTTGTGTGTGGTGTAAGGAAATGGTCCAGTTTCATTCTTCT